>NW_009912682.1:0-240 GCF_000696875.1 Nestor notabilis | reverse complement strand
CCTAGAAGGGTGTACTCCGAACAGCCTCTGTCCCTTGACTAGCATGCACAACCGTGTACCAAGTGCAGAAACAAGAGTGTCGTTCGTAACCTCCCCTACCTTTATTTATTTCTCCATTTCCCAGTTATTCTAGTGCCATCGCTACGTAGGGATGTGTGAGCATTGGAAGAAGTGGTGCTAAGAAGACAGATAACTTTTCTGCTGGGGGCAGGGAGGTGGGAGGGGGAATCTCTGTAAGCT
>NW_009912681.1:21338-26233 GCF_000696875.1 Nestor notabilis | reverse complement strand
CCCCGCCCTGTTTCTCTACCCTTTCATTTCTGGATTTCTTTTTGTCAGGCACTGAAGTGAAGTATAGTAAGAGCAGAGGCACTTTCCCAGTTTCTCCAGAGAGCAGTCCAGTCTTGTCTGTAGTTTAGCAATATCTGTGGTAGGGCTATTCTTGCTGCTTCTAAGTCTGCTAGCTTTACCTTTCATTCCCAGGGCCATGATTTGGTTGATTCCTCTCCTTTCTTTGCTCTGTTTGCTTCCCAAGATGTCTATCACCCAGAGTTGGAGCTGAGCTGCCTATACAAGACAGGTTCTGTAGCATCCCTCCCTACATTTCATGGAGTAAATTTATCAAACCTGCAGAGCAGTCTGCTTTAGCATACTCAGGTGCTGTTTTGAAAGCTACTGGCAATGGAGGAAATTGGGTACCTTCCCTGCCTTTTCAAAGTCCATTTGCTGTAATGTCTAGTACAAGAAGCACTTAGTTACTGGCACAGTATATGCACTTGGGTAACGCAGCTTCCCCTCACAGAAGACTGGACGGTGGCTTGCAAGAGACAGCAGGAGCTGACAGGCAAGGTTAGAAAACTTAGGAACAAATCTGCTGTGGGGCAGGTGGGAAGAAATCCTTCTTTTTCCCCTGTACAAATAGCATGGTACAATTGCTGAAGTACCAACTTGGAGACCATGGCTGCCTTTGACTATGATGCAACAGCGTGATCTGGAACTTTGCTTCTCTTGCAATAAAGGGTAATTGCCATCTAATTGGTGAGAGGCATGGTTTGCTCCCAGCCTGAACAGCAGTTACACTTAGCCCTCCTTGTCCCAACCCAGCTCCTGCAGGACAGTGTCTCTGTTCCTGTTTACCTTAATGCCCAGAGCAGGATTTGCCACTTAAAATGCGCTGATCTGAAAATTCAGCAAGACATTAATGCAGCGAATAGCTGTGGAGAAAGATTCCTTTTGCCTTGCCTGATTTCACCTACCTTTTACCCTCAGCCTGTTCCAGTCTGAAAGCAAGGAGATGTTTACCCTTGGCATCAGTAATAGCTGCTCTATGAACCTCACTTTATGAAAACAAATTGTTGCAATATTTCCACTTTAGTGGTGCAAGACTCGTTCTCAAAGATAGTGAGATGCTATAGGTTTGGATTAGAGCCTGCAGTGATTTAGCAGGCTTTGTTCTTGAAGATAAAGTAGAGAGAAATTATCTGCAGAGCACATCTAGTTGCAAGTCTTGATTTGTTCCCATCCCAGCCAGGGCTTAGGAACCCTACAGCCCCCTTGAGGTAGGGGTCACAGGGCTATGGCAAGTGTTCCTGGGAAGTATGGTACAGTAAATGCTATACTACTGCTTTCTGGGGTGTAGAATAGGATTGTTCTTAACTCACTGGAGCTGGAACTTGCCACTGGTTTGCTTGAAATGTGCTAGAGTAGACTAAAGGGAGATTCCAGTTTTCACAACCTATACAAACTTATATGAACAAAAATATGTATTTAGCTATTTCACTGCCACTGTCTTTCCTTGATCCAAGTGTTCATCCAAATGTCTTTCTATCTCTTTTTCTAAGGATTTACATATACTTGTTTGTTTTCCCTAATGCCTATGTTCATGGCACTAAAATAAAGCAAGGTAACAGAGACTGTAACAGAAGTGATTGAGGCCTCCCTGGATCCTGTATTAAAGTTGACTTCCCATAAAAGGGGATCAACAAGGAAAAATCCTGCTCTGTAGCACCCTGGAAATCATGGAAGGTGTCTCCTTCCTTTCTTCTGAACCATCGCTGCCAGGTGGTGCTGGGTCCCTTGGACATCAGCACAGAGCTGTGACTCTGGTGCATTTCTGAGCCCACATATCCTTTAACAAGCAGCCTATACAGGTTTAGGTTTGGATAAGGCTGTGCCTTATCCATGCAGGATTTAAGTAGTGCAGCTGACATAGGCAGTTTCCCATTACAGAAAGCATTCTGGTTGATCTGGGTTTAAAACCCTTGTAAAAACCCTCCCATGACTCCTTTTATCTATTAAATCACTTTAAATATACAAAACAGTGTCAACCAGAATGCTCTTGTATGTCTGTGTAATCCAGTAAGAAAAAGCTCTAAGCAGTACAAAAAGCAAAGCAGTAAAAGCAAAAGTAGTGGGGGGTTTTTACTACTTTTTCTTCCATAGCAGACTTACAGTGGAATCTGGTTCTTTATACAGACTGTTGGGAGAGAAATCCTGCTCCATTTGATAGACTTCCTGGTGACCAGCTATAGGCGGGACCCAGTTATTACCCGATTACTCAATAATACTCGGATTCATATCATGCCAACAATGAATCCTGATGGATTTGAAGCTACGAAAGTGCCTGACTGTTACTACACACGAGGAAGGTAAGGGTGGTTTAGGAGGGTGGGAGCAGGTAAAGGAAATGGGTGGGAGTAATAACCAGAGATAGCCAGAGACTGAATCATGATCAGTGGAGCGGATAGCCCAGGGGATGTGTGAGGGCTAATTTTGGCCTGGGCTGTTCTGAAGATACAAAGTTACAGCATAGAGTTTTTGGAAGACTGAGTCAGGCTGGTGTTTGTATGTGGTGCAGCCAAAGAAAATTGGTCAGAATGGTGTAATGACCTAACCTTTTAGGCAGGAGACCCAGATAGCGAATAGAGGCACAATTACCTATTTAGACCTTTTGGGTGCTAAAAAAAAAAAAAGAAGGAAAACTCCACCTACAGGGTTCTGTGCAAATTGGAGAACTCTGTAACCCTTCTTAATGAGAAAAAGATGTGTCTCAGCTTGTGGAATGGACTTCTAGAAATATGTTTAAAGATCACGGTGAATGCAGAAGTAGCAAGAGGGAAGAGTCATACAAGCAGAGGTAGTTTTAATAGATGCTGTGCTAATAATAGTCCTCCGAAAAAAGCATGCAGAACAAAACATAACCTAGCATTGCATCTTGTGCTGCTTCTGGGTTCTTTAATGTAACTATTGCAGACACCAAAGAGGGGAGGAAAAGTTTAACAAGCTAGGAAAGGGAAGAGGAGGAGAGAATGGGAGAATGGGAAGCAATACCAAAGAGACAAAGTTGGAATGTGCACTAAAACCAAACTCATGAGCCAGAAGTTCTCTTAGGCCATGGCAATGCCAGAAGCAAGTGAAAATGTAGCTTAGGTAATTTAGTTCTCCAGGTGACTGGTGATTTTTTTATTAAAAATAAATTTATTTTTTATTAGGAAATAAATTTAGTCCTCAGCAAATAGACAGGACTTTTATGGAGGGTGATATCTTTTTTTATCCCCTCACTGTCAAATACACAGAGTTTAACCAACTTGAGTTTAAAAATTAACAAGGCCGACAATAAATATTCTCCCTACTCTTGCATTGACCTGTTGGAGTGACAAAGGAAGAAAGTATTTGCAAGGCTGGCCCTTTAGATATAAGGAGAAGACTATACATCCTGTGTATGATTCAGATGTTTTGCTCTCTGCCCAGAGTGACAGAAGTACAAGGGACACGGCCATCCAGTAGTTACCTTGGTCTTCTATACAGGTGGGAAAAACACATACAGAAGGACATTATCCCCCTTACCTGGCTTAGGTTTTTCTACTTCATATGTGTGTAGGTGTGTGTATGCTATACACATATTAAATATTATTCACTGTTTCCACCTGAAATACAACAGAATTGTTTTATTGTGTCCTATGAAAATTCCAGTGCTGCCAGAAAAAAAACTAAAGTCCTTAATGCTTGAGGAGATTTAGAGTGGTCATCTTCCCTGTTTCCTGTAGACACTAGCACACTACAGATCTGAAGTACAGGGAGGCTGGTGATACAGAAATGTCTATAAGCAAAGCAGTAATGGGAATGTTTTCCTTGTTTCTAAGGTACAATAAGAACGGAGAAGATCTGAACAGAAATTTTCCTGATGCCTTTGAACGAAACAACGCCAGCATTCAGCCAGAGACTCGAGCAGTCATGAACTGGATAAAAAATGAGACGTTTGTTCTTTCAGCAAACTTGCACGGGGGTGCCCTGGTTGCCAGTTACACCTTTGACAATGGTAACTCAGGTAAGCTAGTAACAAACTCTCCTCTCCGCAGCTGCTGTGGGTTAGGAACATCAGCTGTACAAAAGCAAAATTTATAAGGATTTTGGCAAGGTTGTATCAGCTTTTGAGCTGGGGTGGGCAGACTTTCATAAACCACATCAAAATGCACTGCCTGATGTGGCTGCCTGGGAGATGGTTATCCTGTACGTAAGTCAGTACTGTATGTTTTACCAGTAACAAGAGTGACATGATGGCTGTCTTCATCCTGCAGCTACCGGCTCTTTGGAAGGCTATAGCAGGTCTCCAGATGATGATGTCTTTATCCATTTGGCAAAAACCTATTCTTTCAACCATGCCAGCATGTACAAGGGGACTGGTTGTGACAACAGACAAACCTTTCCAGACGGCATCACCAATGGGTATTCCTGGTACCAGCTGGAAGGTAAGGTTGTCTGTGTACTTGTGTTTTTCAGCTGCTTCAGATATGATGTTCTCACTTTCTCCTGCCATCATCCTCCCATGATGAAAGGGCTCTGATTGTGCCCAGAGTAGAGGGCTGATGAGGGGAGTAAGGCAACACGTTCACACAGACTTTCTGAGCAGGACCCAGCTGGTGGCAGGCTCTGCCAGTCAGCAGTTACACAAGTGCATGAGGCAGTCTCTGCTATCTGGCTGCTCCTGTGCTCTTTCTAAGGCATTGGCTGCATAGGTTACTTTGTGGCACAAAAGTCTCATCTTCTCAGAAAGAAAACCAGTCTTCTATTATTTTTAATGTCTGATCACTGAAATAAATGTTTTCATAACTGCTTATGTGTAGCCAAATAAAATATCATGTGTATTGTGGCAGCATGTGTTGCTTTCACAGTCTGAATTCCAAGCC
>NW_009912681.1:0-21307 GCF_000696875.1 Nestor notabilis | reverse complement strand
TCCGATGGGTTTGGCAGTGGCAAAGTCTATGCCAGGCTGTGAATTTATCTCCCCCTATCTGTGAGCCCTTGAATGAATTTAAGTTAAAAACCCACCCTTCCTCAGCCATAATAGTAATCATTCCCAAGCGGCACTGGGCTTTAGAAAAGAACACTCAACATGCGACTAGAACAATGAAGTTGGTTTTCCACAGGAGGCAGTACGTACAAGTGTGACATTGAGGAATAGTTTATCTGGTTGACGTTTCTTACAGGTGTGATGTACGTAACAACATCTTAACTCTCCTATTTTAATTCTAGCCTGAACTTGGTGCTTCTTTCCAGCTGAACACTGTTTTATTTCACTTTTAAGGTGGAATGCAAGATTACAACTATGTCTGGGGACAATGCTTTGAAATCACATTGGAGCTGTCATGCTGTAAATATCCTCCAGCAGACCAGCTGGCAAAGTTCTGGAAAGACAACAGAGCTGCTCTGATTGAATATATAAAACAAGTACATCTAGGTGAGTGTGCACATGGGGAAGGGAGCTAAAGCTGAGGCCAGGCTGGTGGGCAAACTTTGGAGCAATTGCTTCTGAATAGCAAGTGCTACACGGCCTGGGATAGGTAAGGGAGGAGAACTTACAGGTGTATCAGGTGTGGGGCACTACTACAGTACTGCAGAGGGCTTAAAACACACTGGGGCTGTCTTTCCACACACCTCTCCAGGGAGCCCGCTTTCCTGAGCAGCCTAGAGACAGCCATTTCTTTCAGAGGTCTCTAAATGTGTGTGTGTGCACAATGTTTCATGGTCTTTGCTGCTTGGATTTTGTATTTTTGAGAGGCTTTTATGGGTGTGATCTTGGCTTCACAGTTGGAAGAGAGCTGCTGCTTAGTGCAGCAGTGATACTTTGCAGTGAGTTGAAGGGTTTGCACAAGTCTGCTTATCTTGCATTTTGTTGCCCAGAATGTCTGACTGCTGGTTTATCATGGCTTAATGCCAGCACTGCCTTGAAGGAGGTGTGTGAGAATTTAGGGAAGCTACTTAACAGGCAGATGTTGTTGGTATTCTGCCATTGGGAAGTACCAGATAAGAGGCTGATATTTTTTTAACCGGGGGAAGGTAGCAAAAAACCCCCCAAACCAGTACTGAAGATCAAAAGCCTTCAGTAAAAGACACAGGCAAGAAGTATATATGATGCTTTCAGCAACTGAGATTTAGAAGCAGAGATTACATTGCTGCTTTCTAATTTAACGTGAGTGTAAACTATGAACAATGCCACAGGATTTTCTACTCTCATCCCCTTCAGTAAGATAGGAGTGACTGGTGATAGTACTGGATGTGCTCGAGATCAGTGAGGTAGCCTTTGAGTGCATCCAGCAATAGAATAGTCTGATGTGCCTGGAGGAGGCTCACCACAGTTAAAGGTTGTGATCTTTCTCTCCCTTTTTCATAGGCATCAAGGGTCAAGTTACTGATAAGAACGGGAATCCTATTCCCAACGCCATTGTGGAAGCTCAAGGAAGGCCTCATGTCTGCCCCTACAGAACAAATGAACAAGGGGAGTACTTTCTTCTCCTTCTGCCTGGGACGTATGTGATCAATGTAAGTGTGCAGCCTTCCTGAATGATAATTTCTAATGGTGATGTATTCCTGAGCACAGCAAAACTGCATCTGTGCAGATGAATGAGCTGAACTTGCTCAAGCAGATTTGAAAGAAAATAGTATCTTAAAATACAAGTCAGCAGAAGGGGATTTTTTGATACAAGTAAGATCTTGAGTCCCTGGAATGTCTAGAGATAAGCGCTCATCTGACCTGGATGGTGGAGCCAGCTGGGATGAGTGTCTGGACCACAGTGATGCCAGCTTGAGGTGTTTGAAACAAACCCCAGAGCTCTTGAAGGGTGAGGAGGGGAGGCTGGGACCCACACAGCCCTGGGCTGGCACCACCCTCAGTGGCAGTCACTTCCCAGGGTTGAAATGGCTCTTCTGCGTAAGTTTTGAGATGCTGTTCAGAAAACATCAAAGCAAAATGGACTCTGCCTGCCAAGGGCTTAAGTGACATTGCTCGATTTCCCCCTTTTGCACAGCATGCAGTACCCCCATTATAAGTACACATTCTGTTTCTATTCAGTTTTGGGGAGTTTGGTCTTATTGCTGTAATGTAAATACTCTTTCCTCATTCTGTGTTCTCCAACTTGCATTTAGAACACTTTTCTCTGTATGTTGAAAGTGTAAAGAAACACATCACCCAATGGTTTGCTTCCCCGCGGAACTCAACACTTCACACCAATAAGAAAGCTTTCATGTTTGCTCCTAGGCTACTGTGCCGGGATTTAAATCCATGCTGAAGACGGTGGAAATACGTGACAACACTGGTAACTTCACCGCTCTGAAACACGACTTCACTTTCCCAGAAGTCTCTATCAGGTCAAGTGCTGCTTCTTGTCCCAAAACTCCTCTCTACCAGGAGCTCCAATGGGCTTCAGCTGCGGTAAAACCAACTCTCCATGTCACCTTGGTTTTAATAACCGTTCTGCTTGTATCTTCCAATAATTGGGAATGACATGAGGTGGCAAGGTGACATCTTCCCACACAGTTATGGCTGACATTCAGACATGGAGTTGCATATGCAAAAGAATGTATGTTTTTATAAACCAAACTCTCAGATTTACAGGCATGTTTTTTTTGTAAAATACTGGCTCGACAATCAAATGTTTTACTTTAATTATAACAGACTATCCTATTTTTGTACATATTTTACTCTAAAGACACCCTGTACAGCCTATGGAGGTAACTGTAGAATTTCGATGCACAAAGTATAAGTGCATTCTGAAGAATTTGCCCAAGTTCAAAAGAAGCCAAGGATTGTACTGCAAATGTTTTGCACCAGGTCAGGTTCCCCTTTCAGCCAGCAGCTGGTGTGTCACACAACTGGACACCATGAGCCAAACCCTCATTTCTCATAATAAAGCCACTGCTATCAATGAAAAATGGCATTTTTATGTATGCTCTTTCTTACCTAGACAGAAATAAGGTAAAGTCCAGAAACACAGACATGGTCTAAGACAGGAACATGGGAATGAAGTGTAAGTATATGCTGAAGGGCTGTGCTGCTGGAAGCCTGATGGTAGGCTGTGCTACCATGCAGCAGAGAACAACTCGCGTCTCTGAAAATGGTGTTCCCTCACGCCAGGGCTATTGAAAATGATGTGGGAACAGCCAGTGACAGCTTTTATAGCATTGCTGTTCTCCAGTTTTTACTGACTGTGGTATAGAGCAGAACCACGTACCATTCAGAATCTTTTAATCTGGGTAGTTTCAGCAGTGGCTTTAGGTGGTTTCAGTGTTCCACAGCCCTGTTGCTACACAGTCTTGTACTGCCAGCTCTGTCAGCCACGCTGGGAGCTGGCAGTGTACTGAGCAGGGCACAAACCCAACCCCTGTGCAGAGCCTGGCTTCAGTGACAGCTGATGCCCTGCAGTGCCCTACCTGGGCAGGGCTGCAGGCACAATTACCAGGTTCCTTTCACCTGGGCAGCTGCAAGTCATCTTCAGGGCTCTTTGAAGCTGCCCAATGAACACAACATGTATCAAGAAAAGCCAGTTGGTACCATCTCCTCCTATATTTATTTTAAAACTCTATCTATCTGCCAGTACTTTCCTTAAGCAATTTCAAAAGGAACCAGGAAAGCTTACCTTTGGGAACATCAGTCTTTTCCTGTACACAGTAAATAAAAAACCCACAGGAATCCAGTTAATCTCTTACTGCCTTTTTAAATATACCACCTTTACTGAGGCAGTTGCACCTGCCTGTCACACTAAGCCCTTCTCACCCAGGCACTTGAACATTAACCACTCAACTGTACAGGATCCATGAAGTGCAGGCACCTGTAAAGGCACCTCAGAAATTCACACAGCAGTGCTGGGCTGGAATGAGATACTGGCATTTGAATGTTTTCATCATAGCCATTTGAATACCTTTTCTCCCCTGCTTAACTGCTATAGACTGTTTAGTAGTCAGTGGAGTCAGTTAATTCTCTGCTAATCCCACCACTGATACTTGGTTCTGGGTCTGTGACAACAGGAAGAGAGAGCCCTTGAGTTAAAAATCTTCCGCAGTAAATAAATCTGTGAGAAGCTGGTGGCCAGCAGCTGAATGAGGGCAGAAAGAGCCAGGGCACTGGCTCATGGAATTAAAAATCTGTGTGAAACCAAGTACCAGAACTTCAACAATCAACTCATTGACACAAGAAAAGCACCAAGGAGAATATAAACAAATCTTTATTTAAAGCTTTCAAATGGAACATAGTATTTTAGTTTCCTTGGAAAAGGAGAAAGTGAGAACCAGAAGGCAGAATGCAATTACACATGAAAATTCTTCTCATAAATGGATCTATAACCTCTGCAATCTGAGTGAAGTTATGATGGTGGTAGTGAAGTGCACTGGGTAACTAGAAGGTATGCACTGTGGCAAGCTTGCGTAAGTATGCTCATCTAAGGAGGAGTGGCAGAATTGTGCAGTTAAACTCACTACAAACCAGTCCATTTAACAGTCATTCCAGCTGTGTGTAGTCAGGCAACAAAGCAAGACTGCTTCTGGAAAAGCTGTGTGGTGTTTTAGGGGTTATGTTGTTGATGGCAAAATCAAGAATTTCCCTTTAAACTCCGGCTCTGAAATTAAAGCAGCATCTACTCAGGAAGACAATGTCATTTTAAGGATCACCAACAAATCTTATGGGTAGAATATATATATATACACACACACACCAGAGAGAGGCAATCACTTGGAGCTTGCAGTGCACCTCTGCTGAATTAATAAAAAAGCAGATGTTTGTTAGTCAAAAATTGTTGCTTTTCATGTTCACTAAGTGTGATCCATCGTTAAAGGTACCTTAAGCCCAGGTTTTTGGGTGGTTTGTGTTTTGCCTCGCACTGCTTGTGCAACCTTTACAAGAAGTAACTGGAGGAAGGATTTTGCCTCAGGTACGTATGAGCTGGAGCCATTCAGTCATCCCCTGGAGCAGAGAGGCACAAACATGAGGAGAGGTGATGCTCCAGGAAAGCACTGGCCCACGGGAGCTGGATGTACAATGCAAGGGGTGAGCCCTAGGAGCACAAACATGCTACATAATGCACTTTGCTAAGGACACCCCCAAAGCCTGCATCCGCTATGGCACTGCAGACAACCACGAAAGCAGCCCACAGAGCTCAAGACAGGTATGATGCTGCCCTTCCCAAGTCCCTTGCATGTGTCCAATGCTCTTTCCCACAGAGAAGTACCTCAACAGCAAATACCCCTTTTTAGGCTGAGTGTTGCACAACAAGATATTAACATGCTGAATAAATTTAAAATTACAAACTGTACTGCTAAGGTTATGCCCTAACACAGCAGCAGATTTAAAGCAGGGAAGAAAAACCTCTTTACCCCTACATTAGTCCTATTTATTCATTTCAGTTTCATTATGCTTTGATAATTTTCTAATCTTCTTGTAAGAACACAATTTTCTGAAACAACTACTCTTGTTGATGCCTTCTGCAAGAATGAGGAATTGTTTTTCCCTCTGAGGGCAAAAAAATCTGCCTCAAGTCTTGCACATGGCCTCATACTCACAGACGCTTAGGACAGAGCGACATTTCAACAGATTTACAGCCAACTGAACCCGGCACTAAAAGCTACCGTACTGTGAGAATAAACCTAACGCTCTGCAGCAATGCCATTTCTGCAGCACTTTTACCCTTTCCAAATCTACCTGCCACGGGAAGCAGCCCCCTGCATGGCATGGCACGGCACAGCACACACTTCTTCCAGCACACTCATCCGCAACACTAAAACCACGTGCAAGTGGGGTGCTGCTGCTGCTGCTCCGCAGAAAGCAGCATCTTTGCAGCCTCAATGTTCCATGTAACCGGCTGTCCAGCTACTTCTGTTTCAGCTGTGCAAGGTTTCTAAGGGCCAAAAGCAACAGGCATCATAACTAATACATCTTAAGACTCAGTATTAAGGGTTCTCAAGTACTTTGATGTTCAACGCTGCTTCCAGACTTTTGAAAAATGCCTGACACCAAAATGAAGCCATTTTACCATCTGCCTCAAGTACTTCACATCCTTGCATCAGGAGTTAAATTTCAATACTAATGAATAGCTATATACTGAAAAAGTCATATTTAATCAAAAAGTGGTCTTATTAGACTTTATAAAAGAGAATAAATGTGAGTTCTTGTAGCATCTGTATGTAACTAGTAAGTGCATGAAGGAACTGATCAAGACAGTTACTAAAAACTGCCCTGCCCCACTTTGTCAGCCTTTGGCCACGCCTTCAGCTTTCTTGGTCACAAGTTTGAAGGCAAAAGCAATTACCACTTGCTGCAAATTAACCTTGAAGCCTCTCACCACCTCTGCTGGTACCAGTCAGCTTCTCAGCTGTACTCTGATACGCAAAAGCATTCCAGAGGAAAACAACTACCATCAGACTATTTCCACTACGCTAATGCTACACCAGCCTCCATCTCTAGTCAATAGATGTTGCTCAGGTTCAACACAGAAGTTGTTTTAAGGGAAGGAAAAAAGAAAACAAAGCAACAAATCTTCCTATGCCCCTCTTAATCTGAATATAATCTCTTTATAAAATTTGTCCTTATTTTGTTGCTACAATATCTTAAATAACTTTCCTGTAACTGTGATGACTAAGTATGCCTATTTACCTATCTATACACGTACCAGTACACCGATTCAATAAATTAAAGCTCAAAACACTAATTGCGAGCACAATATTTACAAACTGAAATAAATTAAGGATTAACATGTGCGTGACATTAAACCAGGATCCCAAAGACCCCACCAAGTAACAACTGCCAACTTCCATAGGAAAATTTTGCCAAATGCTGCGCTGCTACCTGAGGCCAGGAGTGCGTGTGCAGGCCGGAGCAGGGCGAGGAGCACAGGGCTACGTGATGCTCACCCAACATGTTCCAAGCACGGGGCCAGGGATTTCAGCCTTTTGGCCCAATGACCTGAGGCCACAGCACTTGCGTGGTGACAGCACCACAAACCCCAGGCACTGGAATAGGGACCTGTATGTGTCACTCCAGATCTGCAAGGTGAGCTTCAGGGGGAGAACACATAACCAAACAAACCCTGAAGTTTTTACTAGAAGTTACTAAGAATAGTGCGTGCCAGTGCCTCACAAGGATGAACTTCTTCCCAGTATCTAATCTGTATCTACCCTTTTTCAGTTTAAAGCCTTGCTTCTTTGTCCTATCCCTATATGCCCCTTCAAAAGCCCTTCTCCAGAATCAAGAGGACTGAAGCAGATGAATAGCTAAAGATGAATCAAGCTAGATCAGAAAAACTCTCAATCATCAGTCCTTTCCTAACCAGTAATAAATCACTGCTTTCCTCCTTTCTTCCTTTTTCTCTTCATCCTTCATTAAGAAATTCATCCCAGCAGAACTAGGGAAAAGCAGGTGCTCCCCTAATGCAGCACAGTGACTAAGCAAAGGTTCTGTGCAGGACACGGAAGACAATGCAACAGTTGAAGCTTTTTACATGCAGTGCCCATGATATCAATGGTTTTCCTGCATATGCATGTCCACAGTCCTCTCGCAGCTCCAGATTTCAGACTGACGTAACAACCAGTCTGGTTCCGACCTGTGGGTACAACAGAAGAGGCTCTTGCAAGCTTCACTGCACTCAACTTTATCAAATCAAAAATCAAGAAAAATAGGAAGCAGTGTGAATTAAGGCAGGCAGCCACCTATGAGAAGCATCCCTACCTGAAAAATTTAAGTATCATCTGCCCTGTCATCTTGGGCTGAAGGATTATCAAACCCCATGAACCCCAGGAAAGGTTTCTGCTGACCAAAGAACTTCACAACCGATCTGGCGATTCAGCCTCTGCCTAGGAAGGAATCTTTCCAGGCCAGTAAAAGCCCAGGTTTACTGAGCATGTGCTGCTTTATGGCTTTATTGCCCTTTCCTGGCACTCCCTTGTCTTGTGGGCATTTGCAGCCCTGGTTTATAGACACTTCCCACGAGAGAGACTATTTCAGCTTTGACGTGAAGCTAACTCTAGCAGTAGAAGGAAGATTTTGCGCTGGCACACAGAGACCCTCGGATCCGAACTGGTGAAAGAAGCCATTTAACCTCACTCTGCAGGTCAGTACCACATCACAGGTCCTCCAGTTAAGGCTACATCCCCATTCCTGGCATCCCTGACTACTTATTTTCAGCAACTGCCTGTAAAATTAAAAGGTGATAAGCCCATACAATTTCTCTTGTAATCTAGTTTTTCCAAAGAAAAAGTACAACTCACTGGTACAGAAAGTCTCCATCAAGAATGGCTCAGATGAGTAACGATTATATAAATATACTCATGCTATCTCTTCTGAAGGTACAGAACTGAGCTGATCAGCAGACTCCTTAATAAAGGAACTGAGCTGTCTCACATCATTTTTGACAATGTACAGTGAGGAGATTAGAGCTTAAAGCAGTTCAGGACGGCTCCAAATAGAGTAACTTTGAGTTGATCAAACACCTTGCAACACACTTACAGAATCCTCACAACAGAGATAGATAAAACCTGTGCAAACTTGCGAGACAACTGAATTTAAACTGCCTGTGAACAAGAAGCACACAGCTTATTGTTTCTGCAGGGGGACTTCTTTCCCCCCCTTACTATTTTTACACACACAAATGCAGTGATCACGCTGCAATGCTATACTGCTAAAGTCAGAAACGAGGGCAGAAGAATACAACTGTCCCCTAATATTGCCTGACTCTACGTGACATAGCACCTCCTTCATTTATCTTGCCTGTTCCAAGTCTTTCCTCATGCTGCTAAAATAAGCACCGGGGTAGTACAGATCTCGAAACCCCCAGAGCATTTCAAAAGCCAGTTTCTCAGGACATCTAAGAGGTAACTTTAAGACTGAACTTGGATCAATGACTCCTCAGAATATACACAGCCCTGACATTTACAACGAACATGACCCCTGTCTATTTCCAAAACCTTAAATCTTTTTCTATCCCATCTTCCTAGTAAGATCTCCCTTGTAATTTGATTACTTTGAGGAATATAAATTTGGGGAATGAGGGAGACAAAATTCTGTTTATTTTATTGACCTATTCAGAGGGTTCTGACTGAGCCTGATGTCTTCACCAGGCACAGATAACCTGGAGACTTCTATCTTAAGAGGAGGAACTCACACAAACAAACAGTTCAACATGCCTCTCCTCTTATATCACTGAATTGGGAGTTTAATGTATTTAACCCAGTAGAACAATTGTCACTAACTAGTATGGAACATAAAACACTTGGAAAGGCAGGTAGTTCACAGGAATTGGTTATTTCTATTGAGGTATCTAACATCTTAAACTTAGGAGTACTGGGCTAACCTCTTACCAACTTCAGAGCATTTATTTCGGTAATCACTTTTCATAGCAAATGTAAAGACAACCTTTAACATTAATTTCCAATATGCATACAAAAATAGTTTCTTACTCTCTTAACCAGTTTATGAAGTTCTTTTGCCACTTTCCAGTCAACATCCCTCTAACTGAAATAAGTCAGCACAATCATCTGGATAGGCTGCCTGCACACTGGACAGGGTTTGTTCCTCTTCTTCAGTTTCCTGGCACACGTAAAACACGACATGAGGTGTCCTGTTTTGCCATGCACGATGCAGCCGTTTTTGGGTCTGCTCTGACATATGACACAGGGCTCTATGCTGGTAACAGGCAGGCTGGATTCCATGCTCTCCTCTTTGTCTTGCCTTTCTCTCTTCTCAGGTTCTTTATAGTCCTCCTGGCTGCTACAAAACATGCTGCTCGATGTTGATGGTTGGGAGTAATCTTCACTTTCCTGGGACTCAGAAATTTGCACTGCTTTGTGCTCACCCTCCTCCACAGCTGGTTCTTTATCTTCAGTCATTTTCACTTTCTTGCAGTCAGGGACATCAAAACCTTCTTCAGACTCTAGAGGGGAGGAACTTTCTAATTTGCTCTCTTCCAATTTATCACTCTTTTCTTCTGGAAGCCAGTCCTCACGAAGAGCCCAGCATCTGTGGCAATGGCGTGGAAGTGGAGGATTCATTTCGCTACATTCGGGACACTTCCAGTAATCCTTTAGTGAATTAAAGGTTGGAACAGCTTAAACTACTTGGAATGCTTACAACTGAAGTATGCAGAGATTATATACAATTTATTACTGCCAAAATAGTAGTTCAAGATATCTAGTGACTTGTTTATACTTTAAAAATTCCACTTAGTGTTTGGCCTCATTTTACCTTTCTAGATTAAAGTCGTCTTGATTTTAAAGACTCTCACACTTTCTTTATGCAGTAGATTGATGAAATAAGAAGAGGTAGAATAATGACGACTTATTATTTCTTATGTAAAAATTGAAGAAACCAGACCACAAGTCTTCGGAGAACCTCATGAAAAACTTATTTCTGACTAAACGGTCACCAGGTCCAATATTTTCAACAATGGCGCTTCTGAAATGGCAACTACAAGCCTGAAGAGACATTTACCCAGAGGGATGCTAAACTGGTGATGTGCAAAACGGCCAGGCGAGGGCACTCTGATACAGCAGTAGTAGAGAATACAGCCATTTAAAAAGGAAAAAAAAGCATCTCTCTCTCAGAGGTTACTCCACGCACTATGCTGAAAATAAGCCACGATCTCATTAAAAATACGCTTTTTTTTAATGAGAAAGAGCCTTCTTAGAAATAATGCACGCGAGAGGGGGAATAAAGCCAAAACCAAATCAAACCAAAAAGGTATTCAGAAGAATCAAAAGACTCTTTTTAGTCCTGAATAACAGTGACATCAAAAGCTTAAAAGACCAATCCTAATTCCTAAAAATAACACAGTGCTGTATTTTTCCATTCAGAGGCAGTGCTGGTTTTAGGTGGTGGCTTGCTCCATGTTGTTGTACACACACAGGAAAGCGCCTCAGTCACACAGACCAGCAAAGGGCTGGAATGCTTCAGACAGTTTTGGGCAACAGCTTTAGTCACGCTTTGACTGTGAAAAGCAAATACAGAGATACACTGCATTTTAAGCCTAGTGTGTGCTTTTTTCACACACATTCACATACTCTGCCTCAAACCTGGGAACTGCTTCTCACGTTTCAAGAATGGTCTCACAGGGTTGAGAAAAAGCGTCAAAATGTTCTTCATTTTACACAACTAGTCTGAAAAGAGATTTCCCTTCACATGAGTATGTTACAGAGTCCTTCATTCAGGTTGGACAATAAAACTAGATCTTATGATTTACAGGAAGAGGTTTTTAAATACACACGTCTAAGTTTGGTTTTGGTTTCTTTTTCCCCATTTTGTGCAAAAAGTCAGATTTAGGCTCCATCTAATTTCCTTCCATTAAGACAGTAAAACCATAAGTTAGTGTGATTCTTTTTTCAATGGATTAGGAAGCTTACTAATAAATACATACATATATTTTATATATATATTAATACGCCTATATTCAGTAATTAAAATACTGTACTGGAATCTTCAAGCATAAAAGAAAAAGTTAATTTAATTCTTAAAAAAAAATGACTGGTAGCAATAGAATTCATCTATACTCCCTGATTTACTCTGTGAGTTCAGCAACTATGATGCTTTGCCAGCCAAGGCTTTACTCACAGCTAGAGAAATCTCTGGATCTTCATCAAATGAATCAGCATCACTATCTTCATCCTGGTAAATAGTCAGCTGATACACCTGGTTTAAATAACAACAAAAAAAGTATAGATGTAACTGGTTTGGGGCACTCAATTTAAAACCCGATAGATTTTTAGTGCGACAGATTGTCTGCTAGACTTTTAATCAACTGTAATAAGCAGCACACATACGTTAATTTACATCAGCAGGTAATGCCACACAATCTGACAACTGGTGTGGGGGAAGACAATTCCCTTCACACTTGTAACACAGTTGGAAGAAAAATGCAGACTAGACAGGCAGTACCACTTTCCAGAGCAGGGGTGATCCTCCCCTCTGCTCTACACTGGTGAGGCCCCACCGAGAATGCTGTGGTCAGCTCTGGGCTCCCAGGCACATCAGAAACAGAGCTACTGGAGAGATTCCAGTCAAGGGCCACATACTAACGTATCAGATGAGCTCTCACATGAGGGAAGGCTGAGAGAGCTGGGACTGCTCGGCCTGGAAAAGGCCCAGTGCAGCTCCACAGCGCCATAACCCGGTGTGCATCAGCAGAGTCAGTCCCATTCAGCCTCTCAAGCATCGGTCATGTACGTTCCTGGCAAAATCTGCCTCTGGTACTTACCCAATCTTGCCATGAGCTGACTCACCTCTTTGAAGTAACAGAAAACTAACCCAGAAAAAAAAAATAATTTCCCACTTCATTCTTGATACCTAGATCTCTTGAAAATGCTGGTAGTCACGATTTTACTGCCTTCTTGCTCCCTAATGAAAGTTTCTAAAATTGTGTTTCAACAGGTCTATGAAACATTTACATTTATTCAGAGATACCCCTTTGTAAAGACTTACTAGGAAATGTCTCATTTGGTATCAAAAAGTGTTGTCAAAGCTCAACACATTTCTGTAATTAAGAATGTAGAAACAGACTGAAGTACACACACTGCCATCAACTCCACCAGCCAGGAAGTGAAGTTAAACTGACAGGCTTTTCCAGACTGTCAAGAGCAGAGCCCAGGGAAAGTCTGCACTGCCCCGGTTACTGCCTGATGGGTACAACCAACTGCACAGGCATGGATGCACTTTATGACACAGCACATACAGTCCTGAAGCACACCTGAAATACACCTGAAGAGTTACTGCTTCTTGTTGGAATCTCAACAAGAAGTATTCCTGTAAGTTTCCTTCCCCCTCTCTCCAACCCTAGTCAAAACAAAACAAAAACCCAAACAAAACAAATTTGTACCTCATCATCTTCATCTGTGAGCTCCTGCCCTTCTTCATTATGGCTATAATCTTCTGAATAAATAGACTCAACTTCAAACTCTACACTGAACTGGTCTGAAACAGAACTGTGGTCAAACCAGTCAGAGTTTTCACTTAATGAACTGGCATCAAGATCCTGAAAAAAGAGAAAGTACACATTGAGCCTTACACTGCGTATCCATAACCAGTACATAATCTATGTACTGTTAACATAGCTCCTACAATAAAACCGAACTACTCAGTTTAATTAGCTGTGGAAGAAAGGGGACCACTGCTGTTACACAGAACATCTTTTATGAGCCAAACAAATTGTATGGAGGTAAAAATAAAGCTAGATCCGAGAGGCTTTTGTCAGCTCTGTAATAAGAAGCTGTAGTCATCCTAGAGCCAGTTTAAAGGCTGCAGCTACTGTTTCACAAAGGATCTCCTGAAAAGTTAAATTAACAGATGCAAGAAGATGCTGTCTTTTGGCTGTGTGTCATTAAATTCTCTATTCTTATCAACTTCATCAACTTCGAGATAACAGCCAAACAACTGTAAAAGAGCAAGAGTGAAGACACAGTATTAGTTCTGTCAATTCAGAATACAATGTATGACCAGGAACCCTGTTTAGCTCTTCATAACTTAATCTAACCACAGATAATTTACCTCAGTGTTTGCTGAAAACAACAATAAAAACCAGTAAAGGCTTGGAAAATTTATACAGCTCATCAAGGCAGTTACCAACACTGTACTGGAACCACCAACTATTCTGAATCACAGAAGGTCCGTGACCGCTTTTATTTTCTCAGCATTGTAAGCAACAGTTATTTTTCAACTAATACATAACACATAAAATACATCTGGCATGTATTCAATACTGTGCCAAGCAGCAAGAACCTGATTTTTTGAATTAAAAAGAATACTCAAAGATAACATTCAACTTTGCCAGCAGATGTATAGAGGACTCCACTCCACCCACCCACCAACTTTTCTTTCCACCCCTTTTCTCTCCCGACACAGCACTGAAGGCACTACTGCTTGTAATTAAAACCACGATGTTTGGAGATGCATTATCTGCACTTCTCGTATCTGCACAATTTGTACCACAAAGAAAATACCTGACTTACAGGGATGGAAAGGCAATCTGTGGAATTGCTGCTATTGCTTCTTTCACGGCACAGACCACTGACTACACACCACGAGAGACTTTCATCAAATGTCAAGGAAATGCTGTCCGACTTGTGTCGTTTTCTTCTGTCGTTGTGCAGATCATCTGAAGAATCTTCTTCTGGGCATATTCAAGAATTTTTATTAGTCAAAAAGCATCTATGCTATGTGCAGTTTTGAATATTTAAAATACTTTAATTTGAAATATTAACCTAGGTAGGAATTTATGAAAAATAAAGTCATTCAGGTATTATTTTATGGGGGGAAGAAAGTAAAGGCACCAAAAAACTTAAGAAAAGACACAGCAACACTAAGAAATGTGAAAAATGTGACATTTCTGAATCCACTATTTCAGGGGCTGGCTTTCCGCACTTGTCCCCCATCAGCACAGCTTGTAAATGGCACTCTCCATGTGCAGGAAATAACACAATTACAAATTTGGAAGCATTTTTATTCCATTTTACGCATGACTCATTAAACCCATCCTAGTTTTAAGAAACACAGTTAGGATCTTAATTGTCCCAGCTCCTTTTACAGTCAGTAGACAGAAAGGCACTTTCAGAGGGCTTCCGAGTCCATCCCAGAATCTGAAGGGAGATAGAGCGACTAGCTGCCAGGTCACACGCATGCAAAGGGCCTCAGGCTGTGCACGGGAAATTCAGGTTTCAGTTTCAGACACCTTAGCAAATGTCTCTGTTAACAGTTGCACTGTAATTTTATTTACTCAACAGGATTTTTGTAACAAACCATTATGACTTTGACCACGCACTAGCAAGGAGATCATCAAGGCATACTATGGTAAACAGAAGTCTGAGAGCATTGCTTTAAGCTGTGCTTATTAAAGATGCTTGGTTTGAAGGCCAAAAGACAATGCCTTTTAAATACATTATGTTTTGAAACAACTGCCTACAGCACCAGGAGTAGGGGGACAGCACTTTAGGGGAGGGTAAGTCAAACTTCAGCTCCACTGACTCTTAAGAGCGTTTGTAAGGAGTAATTTTACTAAAAAAGGCATTGCAAAGTCAGTACGTAAGTGCAGTGGCCTGAAAACACCCCCAAAGAGGCCTCTCAACTTGGCTCAACAGACTTGGGTAAGAGCCTACTGCCCCCCTCCTGGGGCCTTCTGCACCCACCCCTTACTGGCCAGCTTCTCCCTTGCTTTGCAAAACACATCCTGGCAATCCATGTGTCTTCAAGTGTTGAATCTTTCATTGTAAAAGAAAAGAGAACGAAACACTTGTACATACTTTGAGACTTCTCTTACTTTCCCTTGGTGCTTCTTGGCTCAGCCCCTCTCTTTTCTTTTTCCGCCCTGAGAGCCCCACCAAACTTAGTGCCATCAGGCCCAAGGGTTGCTCCTGTCCATCGTTGTCCTCATTTAGTTGTCATGGCTCCATGCTGTACTGATATTGTGTCACCACAAGGTTTCTATACTCTATATAAGCGGCTCCAAAGGAGCCGCTACCATCCCAATTTAACAAGAATAGTGGTTTAAAAGGAAGATTTCCTATAAATTAGAAAAAAAGTGTATATAAAAACACTATATTAGAAGAACTTTTAAGGTTGCAACAAAATAATAAATGGATGCAAAGACAAGAGTTAATAATCAAACCTACAATAAGTAAGCACAACGCAGGACCTTACGTGCTCTGGGTGATGCTTAAATATTACAGGTTGTGATGCTTAACTGAAGCTTTCCATCCCTTTATCAGTTTTTGTTACAACATTAACATGTTCTTCTAATGTAGTGCAAACCGCTGAGCAACGCAGCACAGTGTTTGGACTGACTAATATAACAGTGGCCTACAATGAACACAAAAAATACTATACGACAGCTGAGGAGCTGAAAAATGTTCCTGAGGAACTGTAGAACGGAGATTCTATGCAGCAACAGAAGGTCATCACTGCCTTGGTAATTACAACCACCAAGTCATGAGGTAGCAGAAGTGATGGAACAAACTAACGTAAGAAATTCCACAGAATAGTGCTTAAGCAGAAGTGTAGAGAGCACTTCTGTTGAGAAACTTGAAGTTATTATCGTTTATGCTGACCAGCTTTTGTATTTGAAATTCTGGGAAGAAACAGTCCACGTTTTTAAATTGTATTTGCCAGTGATTCTTGAATAACCACAGTAAATAGGAAGAGCAGACAAATACGATGCTTAAATCACCAGATGGTTTAGAAAGTGCTTCATGAATGCTCAGGTACCTAAACATATCCAAAACTGTCCCATGTTACTACCAGACCTTTGACGTCTGCCACCAATGGAAACTGGTTTTAGAGAGCAAACAAAACGTAAAATTTTGTGGCTGTCTACAGAGGGAACTAAATGAATTCAGTGACATCAGTCTATTATAAACAAGTGTTCTGATCATGAAGAGAACACAACTGATTTAAGTCCTGCTGATGTGGACAAGTTTAACAGATCTGTGGAACAAGTTATTCCATCATCTTACTAACAGTTCTAAAGATCCAAACCGTAACGTGACAGTGGAGCAATGCAAGGAGTCCTGTATTTTCTTCTAGATGGAACATTTTTTGTTTAGATAAGCAGAGAAATATGAATAATATTTGTCAGTATCTTTCAAAGCCAGTAAGGCAACAGAATGTACTTCTTTGCCTATGTGGCTATGCTACTGAAAGCTCTGCACTATGGATCTGCCCATACCAGATTCACTGTGTGTCCTCCTCCGAGAAGATGTAGTTGGTCGGGAAGTCACATTCGATGAAGTCTGCCTCTCTTCTAACTCTTGCACAGATTCCTGGTTAACAGAAATACTGAGTAAGCCTGAGCATGAATAGGAGGTAAAAGGCTGGAATCAACTAACTGCATCCAAACCACTGACACCATCATACAAAACCAAGATTTTATACTCAGAAGATTTATTAATAAAAAAATCACCTTAAGAACATTTTCTTCAAGCTGAAGCCTGGCATCATCCTTAGGTGTGTCAGCAAGTGCGGAGTCTGAAATCAAACCAAACCAAAAACCCTATTATGACACAGCAAAAAAAAGTCAGTTTCAGGCTCAAAAACATTAGAATAAAAGCAAGTGAAAAATAAACATTAACTGCACACAGCATTTACAAAGCAGAATTTACAATCCATTTTCCATTTTGCAAAAATGGAAAAAAACCACCTCATTCTTTTGCTTTTCAGCTGTGTGGAGCACCTGGCCTGTAACATAACTGAAGTGGGAAACTGTGGAGGAAAAAGAAATCTCAGCCATAAAGCAGCTCAGAATTTTATTAGAAATGCCTTCAAAAGAAGGCTGTGCATTAGCTGGGATTCTACAGATATGGAAGAATATCAGTCAGGAAACATTTTACACTTCTTTGGAGAAGTATACTTTACTAGCTATTGTCTTATGGCGAACACTGAATTAAAAAGACACTAAATAAAAGAAAAATTAACTCTTGTTAATTATATATGTCTTCTACCAGACAGACCCTGGATGATCTTTCAGGAGAAGAATTTAAGAAGTAATTTCAGTTTGCAAGCGTAACAATAAAGGAAGCATGTCTCCCATCTTCAGCAGCTGAACTGCTTTTAGGCAGTATCAGAAGCAAAGGGTGTCTTAACATGGATTCAGAAGCCAACTTACAGGATGGCTTCCATTGTTTAACTTTGAGTTCACTCCCTGTCCTGTGTTAAGTCAAAAATTACAGCTACATTTTTTTTTCGCACTGCAGGAAAGACGACTGTATGTAACAATCCTCCACTTACGGAGTGGCTATCCACAAAGTCATCCCAAAACCACTTTTTAAAGCACACAGACCTTTTAAAACAGGACTGTAGCTGAGGGTGACCAGTTCTAAATGTGCTCCACATGCAGGTTTGAAAACTATACCAGAACACTCTAATAGAAAGAGTAAGAAGCATTTGCCCTGACTTCCTTGCTGGCACAAGTTCAAGATGATAAATTTTCATATTTAAACTTTATACTGTTGAGGGCTTTATCCGCAAGAAAAACAAGCAAACAACTAATATTTCAATTGTGTCCTGTGTTCAGCTCTGCATGTGTTTGGTTCCAGTCCCAACAAAATTACCCAAATGCTGTTCAGATTTTTGTTTTTCTTCTCCAGAAAAAAGAGCCTCTGCTTTCATTCACTATTTGTGACTGATCTGGACAGTACTGTGGAATCACACAGCTAATTATGGAGAAATTCTCCCAGACCAGCTTACCTTGTTGATTGACTGCTATCAGATTTCTGGAAATCATGGAATATAGTCTCCTTAGATGGGGATAAAGAAAGATGTTGCAAGTTAGCTACATTATAAAAGAGAGCTTACCATCTCTGAAGATTCAAAGAGTTTAAAAAGGCCATACGCATTATGTTCTCCAGACTTTCAGAAAAGAATCCTGTTTTACCTGTGCTCTTTTACTGAAAAGCTTGTTACTCCAAATAAATCCCCCAGGAGATCATTTGCACAGTGTACAATATGTTGCTGTTTTTCATCATATAACTGTTTAGACATAATATATTGTCCAAGATAGAATATTACCTGTAAAATAAACAACATACATAGACATTAAATACCCGGGTTCTGTTGTTTTAAGGGAAAACACATTAAATTCACTGAGATTTGCTTTTCTGACTTTGATTCCCTGAAACTCCCTCTGAGCCCCAATTTTCATCTGTCTTTTGTCCCCAAGTACTCTGCTATTCTGCTCAACACCAGATACATTTGTTCAGATCTTGAGAAACTGGCTGAACAGCATCTGACAAGTCAGCAGAACAAAAACAATACCTTGTCTCTGTGTCTTGTAGACAAGCTGTGAACTACATAGTCCTATCCCAGCCCCCCACACGTTCACCCAAAACAAAAGAACAATCTATTTGTATTCACTATAGTCTGCCAAAAAGTTCTCACCTCCTTCATAGTAAAAATATCCTTTTCTGCACCAGCTGACTTTAACAACTTCAACAACAGTGGCTTTGGTCTAACCTGTGTGGGGAAGAAGAAAAACAGTATGCACCAGTTATTCACCAAACAAAGCTATTTATACAGGCTGGCTTCCTCCTTTTGTATTAATCTGATATATAAACATATGAAGCTACCCACATGCAAGTTATTTTTGCAAAGTTAAACTTAAAAGAAAATAACACAATCCCAAGCATACTAAACTCCTCATACACCTCTTAGCTCAGTCCCCACTCTTTCACTGGCACATACAGATTCCTCGATTTGAACCTCAGGATTCATTTGGTAGTTCCTACTACAGGGCTGGGCGCTGGGGAATTCAGCTCCACTCCTTTAGCCACTACACTTACTCCCAAAGGGGAGGGAGGAAGGCAAATGGACCTTTCTGGCTATCCCTCAGATACAGAGTGCAAGTCATGAAGTAAAACGCTGGCCCAGCTCTTTCCCAAGTCTCTTCTGTGACAGGTTCTGAAGCTGTTTCACCTGTGAAGACTTTTCTCAGCTGGGATAAGCACATACCCTGTGCCTTCCATCATATTTCCATCACTCCTGCCTCCACAGTGGCCTCCCACACACCCACTGTGCCAGCAGAGCTGTATCTGCAGCCAGTTTATGACAATTTCTGAGGTAGAGGAGGGAAAAGTTAAAAATAACAATTAAAAAAAAAAAAAAATCACTTCCCCCCCCCCTTTTTTTTTTCTCCTCCTTGTCAGAGCAGTGTCCTGATCCCAGCCCTGCACTGTTCCACAAACGCCTCTGCCAGTACCAGTTCAGGTCATGAGAACAAGCTGCACAGGCTGCCACAAACTGCAAAGAAAATGCCTGTAGAGCCACTGACAGTTCCAAGTGCAGTATATTTAACACTAGCACGATAATTCTCCGAATAAGCTAATATTTAGCTACCCTAATATGTTCCCTAAATAAAATATATTACGGAAAGTAAACATTTTACAGAAAAATGTGAATAAAATCCCATGAGACAAGGAATAAATGCTTTTTTGCGGGGGGAAGGAGGTGGGGTGGGGACAACCTCCCTACATTCCATTTCAAGTATCTGCTAAAACCAACGTTAAGTTTTAGCCAGTTAAAAAGAGATGAGTTGCACAATAATCACACATACCTAAAACAATAATGAAGCTTGTGCACATTATCTGTCTATTCACTCCTTCCAAGTGCTGAACTATTTAGAGCATTCAGCATATATTACAGTTCCATACAGAAAGCAACCAGTAACTTAGGAAAGTGCTAATGACGGCTGAGCACGGGAAAGCAAAGCAGTTTCAGATCTTCGAATCCACAACTAGACCCATGGGTTCAGATCCTTTTACTCCCCAGCCCTCTCCCCAACTCCTGCAAGTTCTTATGTCATGCAGATCTGACAGCAGCTAGCATCACATTACGGTGATTTAAAACCAGTAAGAAACAAACAGAAAACCAACAACCAACAAAAAAAGAAAAAAGCCAACTTTGAACAGCCTGCTGCTGTTACTTCACTTTTCTGAAGTTCTGCTATCAGTCTGCATTTTAAGCTTTACCCTTCTCATAAAGCCCCAGTTCAAAGTCAGTGTAAACATGCCGTTTTTAATACGTATCTCAGGTCTAACACACAGGCTTCTCTGCTGGGAAAACTTACACAGAAAGCCAGGGCAGCCGAATTGTCACCTTATCATGGAAAGCCTGAATATACAGAGCCATAAACACAAGCGAAGACTCTTATCACAAACGGCGTATGAATTCCAATAGAAGAGAAAATGAAAATGCCAAATTCGTAACCCTTCAGTTGTAATGACAAGGTTATTTTAAAAACATTTTGCATGACAAAGATCTTCCACAACTCTTCAGTTATGAACTGTTAACAATTTCCACCACGAAATACTTACCATGATCAAATCGGACCATAAGGTCTTTTTTCATTAAAAATAGCGACCCGACCATCAAAGGTCTTCAGGAAATGGGGTCTAGACCTGAACCATCACCCCCAACTCTAAACCACGAATGAGACAGATTTGCTTCACAATTACAGGATCAAAGAGGGACCATCTTCACCAGATTTCCTGGCTTTTCTCTAACCATCGCTCGCTGAGCACCGCATCCCTTCTGAATTAGCAGATAAAAACTGCAAAAAGCAGGAAAAACTCGCGTCCAACAGAGCTACTGACCAGCGCCTGTTGCTCCGAGGCGGTGACAGAAGAGGCATCCGTAAGGGAGGACATCTTGGTATTGCACATTTGCCTGCAATAAAAAGAGAACAACGTTTTAAGGGGGGTCACACAGCCACATAACCCAGATCCCCCGGCACAGCCAGCGCGGCGCTCCGACACCC
>NW_009912680.1:0-772 GCF_000696875.1 Nestor notabilis | reverse complement strand
GGTTGCTCCAAGCCCCTGTGTCCAACCTGGCCTTGAACACTGCCAGGGATGGGGCAGCCACAGCTTCTCTGGGCACCCTGTGCCAGCGCCTCAGCACCACTCTATCCGTGTCCATAGTGGATGCCATGCTCATGCCCGTAGTAGTTGCCCTCTCCGCACACAGTACATCTCCAGGCCAGCATCACCATGCCCAGGACCCAGGCGTTAGGGGATTGGAACTAGATGATTTCAGGTCCCTTCCAAACCAAACCATTGTATGATTCCTGGGTGCTCAGCAGCATCACTCAAGTGCATCACTCGCCCTCTGAGCCCATGATGCAGACCAACCGCCTCCCGTGGTGTGGCACCATGGGTTTCTAGTGACCTGGTGCAAGAGCTTCACCACAAACCCCAGCCTGGCTACTTTGCCCGTGCCAACCCCTCGGCACTGCACCATGACATCTCCTTGCATGGTCCAGAGCCATCATTTCTTTACATTTATCACAGCAGTGTGTTGGCGCACCCCAAGTTTACAACCCTAGGCCCCAAAGCTTTCTGTGTGCCTGCCATCCCAAAGGACAGGGTGGCAACGGCTCTCTGCAACCTCCAAAGCTTCCCACTGTTTCCACTGCGCACTTCCCGACCCACAGACCTCCTGGCCAGACACCCCTTGGGTCTCAGCATCCGCACCCGCACTTGGGTTGCGGGGTCCCAGAGCCGAGCGGGGCACCCGGGGAGGAACAGCAGAGCCGCGCAAGGGCGAGGTGATTCAGCGGGACACGCAGCGGGCCCC
>NW_009912679.1:0-19911 GCF_000696875.1 Nestor notabilis | reverse complement strand
AACACCAATCCCTGAGGGACGCCACTCGTTAATGGTCTCCACGTGGACAATGAACCGTTGACCACAACTCTTTGTGTGCGGCCATCCATCCAGTTCTTTATCCACCGAGTGGTCCATCCATCAAATTGGTGTCTCTCCAATTTAGAGGATGTTGCAAATTGGTGTCTCTCCAATTTAGAGACAAGGATGTTGCGTGGGACAGTGTCGAATGCCTTGCACAAGTCCAGGTAGATGACATCAACTGCTCTGCCACTGTCCATCAGTCCCGTAGCCCCATCATAGAAGGCCACCAAATTGGTAAGGCAGGATTTCCCCTTAGTGTAACCATGCTGGCTGTCACCAACCACCTCGTTGTTTTTCATGTGCCTCAGTATTCTTTCCAGGAGAATCTGATCCAAGATTTTGCCAGGCACAGAGGTGAGACTGACTTGTTTATAGTTTTCTGGGTCTTCCACCTTCCCCTTCTTGAAAATGGGGGTTACATTTCCCTTCTTCCAATCATCTGGAACTTCACCTGACTGCCATGACCTCTCAAATATTATGGACAGTGAATATTCATGTGAATGTGTTCTAGAACCTGAGAGGAATAACATTAAATTGACACACTAACACACAAGTGTCTTGGTGGCTTAAAAGAAGAAAAGATACAAATAAAAAAGAAAATTCTGATAAGGTGCATCATTCCCTGTACATCACTCATCTCTTTTTATCATGCAAATTTTAATAAGGTAGAATTAAGTTTTATCTATAACATTATTAGTGCCACTTTAAAAAACACTTTAAGAATATTCTGCCTTCTGATCATCTGCATATTTCATACGCCTTGACCACCACGCAAGACACACTAGGGCAGAGAGAACATATTAAGTATTGATTTCAGCCAGATTTACGTGCCAGTACCTAGTAAGTGTTAGAGGAAAAACTCTTAGTAAATATTTCAGAATGCTTCCCACTCACAATTCCTCAATATCTTTCTAGCCTATAAACAGCCACATGAAAGCTTTATTGTCTCATTTTTAACATTATTTGTAGTAAAAATGCATTTCACAAGGAAGAAAAATGCCACTAGTGGCTGGGCTTCTCAAAGACAAATAGGAGTTAGAAGCACATGTACTACTTTTACATTTCTTTCTGTCTGAATTCACATTAAAGCCTCAGAAAATAAATCAGCAGTCCTATAGGAAAACAAATCTGCCTTTAAAAATACACCATTGGAGTCCTCCTTATACACACAAAAAAGTCTAAATTTTTATTATTATCTCCAGAATGTGTATTTTTCTGCCCTTTATAAGTGTATCATATACAGAAAGCTATGCTAACCTTAACTGGAAAAGTAGTCTTTTACTCTAAAGAATGTTTTTGACCCAAGAGCTGGGAAGAATAATATAAATATAATGTAGTATCTGAGTGTCATGATTTTTTCCTTTTTAAGATATTTAAGTCCTGTTAAAACTCAGAACAAGGAAAACATTGTTTTGCGTATTAGATTTTTGGGTTTTGTTGATGCAAAAGGGTGCGAGGAAAAGAAACAGAAAATGCTAGTCTGTGGGGACATGAAGCAGGAGCTGTGAACCATTAACTTACCATAATCCACTGAAACTTAACATGCTTTATTAAAAGCAAAATGTATATTCAAGGTAAATACAACAGAAACAACCAATATTTTAACTACAGCCTTTGGTACAGAGAGGCAGAGGTAAATCTTTCTGTAAAAAATGATTATGTACTATGCATAAAAAAAGACTGGTTTCCAAAAAGCAGGGGTAAGGATTTGTAACGAACTAGAGGTATCAAGCTATCTGGCTTTGAGATGTGCCAAAGAACTGGCGAAGCAAAGAAAATACACATGCCCATTTGTACTGCACTTATTCACAGAGGCTAAAGAAGTCCCAACAGTAATCATATCCACTGAAAATCTAGTTAACCCTAATCTAGTAAAATAATTCTTTGTATATTCTTTTTCTCCTCCCTCCTTCTTCCCCCTGCCCCTTTCTTTTTTCTTAATGTGTGTACAAGAGGACTGCAGCTCAAGAGATGTTTTGCAATAAACATAAATAAAAAAAAGAAGATTCATTGTTCCAAACTGGTTCCAAACCTTTGCTCCATTTTCCTTTTGCACATGATAGAAGAGTTTATTGCCTGGCTCCATGAGCTGCAGCAGAGGATCATCTGTTACTACTTAACACTGTTATTGCTGCTTAACCCAGGTTGGGAGACAATACGAGGGGCCTGATGCAGAGCTTGCCAAGGCTGAGGGGAAAATTGCTTTCAATGGATTTTGAGTCAGGCCCTAAAAACTAAAAGGCCAGCCAGCTGCTCCTGAAAGTCATGACATGGAAGAATCAGAGCTAAGGTGAGAAAGGAAAGGGAGGCTAGGTCTGAGGGGAGTGTAAAGAGGGGGGCAAGATCTGGAAGATTCTTGTTCCGGGGTTCAGCCTGGCATCCTCAAAAAAATCAGAGAAAAAAAAAAAAAAAGGGATGCTGATCTTTCAAAATTATTAGGCTGCTAATGCCATGGTCATATTGCTCAGCTCAACTAACATCTTTGGAGATAACATGCAATACAGCAATCTCTGTGCTCATTCAACACTTGTCTGTTTGGAGTAATGACTCCCATTCATACCACAATATGCGATGATGGTGATATTCCAATAGCCTAGAATTGCAGTAGGAACATCTACCAATAATTCATAAAAGCTGAATGTATTAAACTAACCTTCAACCCTAATGGCTTTAATGGGATACACATCAGTACAGTGGCTGTAACTCATATTGGATTGCTCCAAGAAGTATTACAAAATATAGGTGAAGCCTCTCGCTTACTGAAGATCCTCTATTAAATCACCTGTAACTCTACACAGATGCCATTTGAAGTATAATAAAAAAATATTTACCTATTTCAGCTAACTTCTCGTAATCAATCTCTGACATGTTTCCGCTTCAGAACAAGACTATGCAGATCTCGCTAACTGATTCTTGCAGGATGAAAAGGTCCTTGGGTCAACCCTACAAAAATAAACAAAAGCAGTTGTCATCACAATGTGGCATATTTTACTCACTTTGCAGATATAAAAAGAAAACAAAAAAACATCCCAGAAATCTTAATGCCCAATAATTGTCAAGGAACCAGCTTGTTCTGGCCACCATCTTTTTACAACAGAATATTATAAAAGTATTTTAAAACAGCAGTCCAAAGAAAGAAAAGCTTTGAGAAAGAAAGCTGTACGATAACAACTCAACGAATTGACCTATTTTTATTTCAGGGTAGTTGTTCTTCAAAATACTTATATATTACACATTTTTAATCATAAATCTCAAAATTGCAGATTAATTCTGGAAACAACTAAGCCTTAATTTTTTCTTAGTTTTGTTTCTCTGATGAAGAAGATACATATACTCCCATACTCTCACACCAAAGTCACTTATTCTATAGCAGTTTAAAGTTTTACTACAGGAAATGTTCTATACCTCACATGTCACATAAAAGAGCTTCATGAAAATTTCAAGTGAGCATTAAGACATAAACAACCTGAAAAAAACAGCAGCTCCTGTGCGTAATCACTGCTTTTTGTTGAACATTCTGTGGAGTGCTTTGTAAATGGAATACTAAGTAACACACCCGAAGTGAGCATCTGAAGTAAAGAATACAATTCAGGACATCTGTTTCCCAGGCAGCTGCTCCAAAAAGCAAAATGAGTGCTTCCCTTAAATTAAAAACCCAGACTCAGATGTGGAGGTAAGAAAGAAATCCAGCTTTTATAACTCTCCTGTTAATTTAACACCTCTACTTTATACCAGTTTGTTTTCATCTAAATGCATTAAATAAAAAGAAAACAGCAAATTCATGCCTTAGTTGTCAAAAAGGCATACACAAGCATGTTCTTCTCTGCCAAGAGGTTAGATTTCTGTATTGCTCCTTTGGAGCCCTGAAACTAGGAAATCATTTTGGACCGAAAAACGACCAGACAGTTTACCTGCTTGGTGGTTGCCCACCCTGCACATCCTAAAGCTTAAGTAGATTTATTCTAGACCTGCAAGCCTCAAAGCTAGACACCATACTTCTTTTTTTCCCCCTCATCCAAAAAAAGGATCTATAATTAGTTTTCTAGAAATAAAATGTGCATTGACAAAACATGTAAATATCTATTTAATTATATGTTTTCCTGAGGAGGAATTAGTCATTAGAGCGATTACAGGTACTACGTGTGTGAAGCAAAGCCAGGCTCTAATCAACTAATGCAAAGTCTGTCCTTTGGGTATCTGTTTACACACGCAAAACAAATCTGCATCCTAGTATATGACTACAAGTCCCAAGTACTACAGTAAAATAAGCACTTACTAACCATCATAATATTTAAAAGAACTTCTAATGGCTAATGAAGGTTTTCCATAAATTTTCAAAATACTTCACAGATCTGATAATGTAATTATCACCAAAGGCAACCATGCATTTCCATAACTTGCTGCATTGTAGATAAAATAGAAACATGGTTCTATCACTTTGAAGATTTTTAAACACCAACTGTTTTATAACAATCTTGTTTCCTGATCAAAATGTTATATCCTTTTACATGAAACTCTCAATTTAAAAGCACATAAAGAAGGAAAAGTCCCGTTAAGTTTCAGAAGAGAAAGTTACGCGATTTCTCACTAAGCAACCTTGCACATCACTTGGTTGAACTTCATGAGGTTGGCATCGGCCTACCTCTCCAGCCTGTTAAGGTCCCTCCAGATGGTATCCCTTCCCTCCAAGGTGTCGACCGCGTCACACACCTTAGTGTCATTAGCAAACTTGCTAAGGGTGCACTCAATCCCACTGTCCATGTTGCCAACAAAAATGTTAAACAGCACTACTGAGAAATTTTCAAGGGGCTCTGAACTCAACCTACGTCTCCTGCTTGAATTCACATCTCTTAGCATCCAACCCCACTGAGCATTTCAAGCAGGCCTTTCTGCTCTGTGCCCAAGCTGGAACTTGACCACAATAAGCTCTTTGTGACTTACTTTTCTGCTACATTTTCAGTTTATTTTTCATAGGCTTCCACCTACATTCAGCCGAATTTTCAGAACAAAGAAAGCCAATGTTCAATATGTCTGATCTTCACAGCCTTCACCCCAACAAAATATTTCTCAAAGCTCTTATAAGGAAATGGGGCTCTACCTTCCTTCTAAAGTACCTATTTACACCAGGACTTTCCATACTATTGAATTTTAACCATAAATCATAAATAAAATCAGAAGTCATAAAAACTAGGCTATATCTTTGATACTGGAATGCTTTTCTGATGATATGAGTAGTGAAAGTCTCGATGAATTGATGGGACAGGGAAAAAAGCCATCTCCTTGAGTCCCCAACTAAAGAAAAATAAAAAGAAAAAAGATACAGTCCTCCTGTATAGCATGGAATGAAAACCAATTTCTCCTTCACACTAATTGCTAACACTATAGTTAGAAGTAGTGGCTCTATCTAAAGAGGACAGATCTAAATCTCTCTGAAAACCTGCTGAAAAACATCTGGCTTTTGTACAGCAAAGTAACTGTACAAGTGAGAGCAACTATGATGGCGTTAAAATATTTGCAAACATTTAACACAAAGTTAGTAGGAAGCTAGAAATAATTTAGGTGGAATCAAGGAATAAGGGAAACAGGGAAGAAACCATCTGCCTGGTTTTCAGCTTACTGTTCCCTTGGGGCTGCAATTAGAAAGTTTCCAGTTACAAGACAAATTTATTGTAGCACCCTCGGAAATTGATTTCCCGTTGACCGCAGCATTCTCTGTTCCTAGGAGATAACATAATCTCCTTAATAGTGTTCCATGCCACGTATCACCGTTTCTAGTAAACTGTCAGATTTAGTGCCTTTCCCCACCTCACACCAACAAATAGTAAAAAAAAAAGCCCCAAAAGAGATGAACTACAAGCCTTTTATTAATAATAGAAATTTGGAAGTATTTTACAAAATACCATAGTCTATATCTCTCCACAGGCAAGGTTATTACTTACTGACATCCCTAAAAGAGCATTACTTCATTGAAAATGAAGGCAGTCATGCACACAGAACTGCTTGATAATGAACTCGCATCTACGGATAGTCCAAACAAAGGCAAGGGATTCCTCCCAACATTTGTCAAGGCACAGACATCTTTGATGCCTATTCTTTTTGTTCACTCAGCTGTCAGATATGTTCTTCTTCAAATTTAAATAGTGTGCCTTCTCTTCCTGCCTCCCCCCCCACAACATTCTTGCCTTCTGCTGATATTCTTTGTTACTTTTAAAAAGTGTGACACAGCTCACCATGTAACATCAGTCTGCAATTTACATTTTGATAGGATGAGAATTCTGTGTAAACCAAGTATTTGCTAAGGGGTAATGTCTACAAAACCAGGTAAAGTGGTTTCAGAAGATTATTTTATTATTTATAATACTGCAGAAACTTTGCTATGGAATTTATAAACACAGCAACACGTGAGTTGAGTGCATAATGTACTTGTGAAAAGTTTATTCAAAACATCCTCCTTTTCTTCCCACAGGTTGTCTGCACTAAATAGTATTTTTCCTCAGTGTATTTCCTACACAATGTCTAACCAAACACAAAGTCCATATTCATCATTAGCAATTGCTTTCAGGTATGTCATAAAATTTGTTTTTATATTCTTTCTTGACCTACCATTCCTTGTTGGCAATATGTTGGTGAAAATCAGCTGGACCCTGCAGACACCAAAACTGCCAGAACTGAAATACCCTTTTCAAAACAAAGTACTGCAAAGCCTGGAAAAGTCAATATTCTAGTGTTACCTCCACATGTCAATATAGGTAAGTGTTATTGAATGCTGAAATTCAGAAAAATTTAAACAGCTTTGATTTTATTAATTTTCCCATTTGGGCTCTAATCCCAAATTGATTTTACTACTGTAATAAAGTCCATTGATTTTGGCACAGCAAAGATAAATATACACAAATTCCTAAAACTGGCCACTTCTCTGCAATGTCAAAACATTTTTTTACCAAAATTTGCGTAAAAATTTCATTTGCAAATGAAAAAATAATTCAACGAATTTTTAAAAAAGAAGGATGATGACAGACAGGTTGGTGAATTAATATTTACAATTAGAAAACTGGTATTTTGAGAAGTTCAAGTTTACAAAAGGTTATCCAACTATGTATGGATATTTCAATCAACTTTAAAAGCATAAACACTACTCTTAATTGCATCTATATAAATTGATTTCTAGATCACTTAACACACAAAAATGTCATGGTAGTATTTAAAGGAAAATACTGTAAATATTCATGCAACTGCTTGGCATTTACCTGATTTTAACATGGTTTGGGTTCTTAAATGTGAAGGTGACAACACTGTTCTTTCACAATTAACAAAAACATTAAAGATTTTATAATGGTTGATACCACATGTCTCCATACAAAATAACCCTCTGCTGTAGCATCACTATTCTGTCCCAAAAATAACATACGAACTTATGCAGTTTTAATGCTATAATGAAAAATATTATGTGAAAACAGAAGAATAAAAATAAAAACTAAATGCATATGGCCTTAAAAAGAATCCAAACAAAAACTTTATTCTTTCTGTACCACATTAGTCTGGGGAATTTTCAGCTTCTTTTCCTATAATGATCAGAGAAGCAGCACACACAAAGGTTAATTCCTGCAATAGACTGAGACACAGCTTTGAATATTAGAAAGAATGAAAGACAGTCTCCCTGTCGTAAGTCTCTGTGCCATATAATACCCAGTCACACACTGATCAAACAGCACTGATTTCTCTGAAAGCAATTTTCTACTACTCCTCCATTTGGTGCTTGGAAAAAAGGCAACAGCATTTACTTGGAGATGGTATATATTGACCTAATTTGGAAAGAAGCCCACATTCATGTAGCTGGTTTGTTTGGGTTTTGTTTGGTTGTTTTGTTCGTTTGGTTTTGTTTGTTTTAAGGTTTTGTTTGTTTGTTTGTTTCCTCCCCCAGTATTTACTCTTGAACAAATACTCAAGCATTATTCTTTAATTACACAAACACACACCCCCACATTGTTTTCCTGTCTTCCTGTCCACCAAGTTCGTCTTTTCTCCTTTTTTCTGTCTTGTCTTGTTGCTAATGAAACGCAACTGAATGAGTAAACGTGTATGTTTGTATTCCCTTAGTACTTAAAATTATACTGGCAACTAGAACTGTGATTTTCTGAAGAACAGTTTTCATTTGTCATAATGTTTGGTGAAGCTTGATTGCTCATCATCCTCAATAAACAAATTTCATCACTGAGTTACCAGTGTGAATACAAACAAACTATGTTCACCACATGGATGTACAGCAGCAGAAAGAGTAAGTGCTGTTATCAAAGATGATATATGTAATTTTGAGGCACCTTCTTAACCCCTTTAGAATAAAAAAAATATTAACATTGAAGGGAAAGGAGGAAGTACCTACATGCTATGTTGTACTTGTTCTGATAATAAATCAGACTTCATTTTCCGATGCCATAAACTGAGTAATGTTTAACCAGCACCACATTCTTTCAAGGCTAACCTCTGTTGTACACAAAATAAATAAAGCAATGTTTGCTACACTGTGCAAGAAAGCGAATTCCCAGCAGGGAGGATGGTAAACACTCTGTAGCACACTTCTGAAATGAGAATTTTTTTTCTGGACAGTTATTTTTCCCCTCAGAGAGAGTGTGGGGAGAAAACAATGTATTCATTTGGGTTGGCTTTACACATCTGTGTATAACAAAATTTAGAACATAATTACTTAAAATAGTACAGATGCTGGAGTGATAAAAAGACACAAAAGTACAACATTACTGCCTTGTACAGTGCAATGACATGCTTCCTGTGGCAGGGCCTGTGTTGTTGTCTGGGATGTCATTTACAGGTTGTCCTGGGCCATGAACAACCCCCATGTGAAGTATAAACCCAACTCCATCCATTCCTGTCTTTCCTCTGATTGCCAACTCTGGACTGCAGGCTGCTATGCACTCACCTAATAAAACATTCTCCCACAGTTATATGCTATGTCCAAACTCAAAGTATACTGCAATGTGCCTGCCTCTACAGTTATTGTGATCACCTGTGTTGCAGGTCAGGAGCAGGTAGGTAAACAGAACAGGTTATACTTTGAACCTGCAACTTCTACTAGACTTCCAATCACTAGTTTTTCTCCTCTACTGGGAAATTGGTGACACATTGTCAATTTGTTAACCATGAAATACGTAAGCACAGTCTCTTCCCCACACCCTACCATACCTTCTCTGCCGGAAGGAGTCAAAAATCTATTTATGGGAAGAATTAAGCATGTCAGAGTAAAATAAAGATTGTTTCCCTACTGCATATAAATATCTTCATGTATCAGCCATTCCCAGGTCTGAAAGCACTAAAGTAAAGGGATTATTTCTACCCATTACTAGCAAAAAGGTTTTGGAATACTCTTCTGTTGTCTGAAATAGTGCAGCTATTTTCTTATCACATTCACTGGTTCATCTGGCACAGTGCAAGCATGTGGAAAAATAAAGTGTCTAATGTATAACCAATTAACAGAAAGCCATGTATGCTTGCTGTATCATTAGGACAAAATTATCCAAACATGGATAAGTGGCTGCAATATGACACACTACACCATTTTTTTGGTTCAGCGTAAATGTTTATTGACTAAGCAAAGATTACTATAATGTAATCATAATAAACATTAATGATCATTCATGTATGGAACTTGCTCTCTAAATTAATAGACTGTAATACACACTAATGTGTCAGAATTATGTTGGGCTGAACTCACGTTTAACTAGCACTTCCATCCCAAGGGATTACACACTTTCAATTGCAGACAAGTATATTTTTAAGACCGTGGTTTTTAATTAAATTAATCTGACAAGTTACTGGACAAAGGGTTTGTGTATTATGATAAAAAGAGGGGTTTTAAATTGCATAATTATTCATTGGAGATTGCTCTGGCTGGAATAAATTAGGGCTTTTAAAATAAATTAATATTCTTCTTACATTATGCAACACATGACAATGTTTTCAGTTCTTGTCAAGACGTAGCAACACTGAGGCTTACTATCACCTCTCACATCTCTGAACCGCACCAAAATGAAATAGTACTGTAAAGCACAGGAGGCAAGTTCCAATAGCCATTTTATATGGTGAAAATACAGCCCTTGTTGAGCTATAAATCTCAATTCAAAATCAAGTTAAATTATGATAACAGCACCTATTGTTCCACTATTTCTCAATTTGCACTGGATTGTTTCTTAACCAGTGCACTGAAAACCCAGTTAGATTTTGGGTTGCCCAAAACAATTATTTCTCCATTAATCCACTAGTATTAAGATTAAATGTTTTCTACCTGGCTATTTTGTAAGTTACCATAACTTACCACGCAAGGCGGGAAATTCAGTTCTACTATAAGCAGTCAAGTGTTTCAGATGAGAACTTGGTCATTGATCTGCTTGTGCCAAAGGGCTTAGGAGGGCCCAGAACAGTTCACATGTTTGATACCAGCAATACAATCAAGCAGCAACAACAGTCACTTCAAATTTAACCTTGAAACTAACTTCCTTCCATATTCAGTCCACCTCAAATTACCCTTCTATTCACATCAACACATGCATTCTCTTAATTTTTAAAATCACATCCAACGCTACATTTCTATATATGCTTTGGAATTACAGCTAAAGAAAAATTGCAAAATAATCTTATGTTTCAAACTCTTCAACTGTTTTCTTGCTGTTAGAATTGCAAAGATGATGTTCAAATGTTTCTTGCTCATCTTGCCACCAAACTAAAACTCACTAGCAACTCACACACACTTTATTTTGCTGGGGTTTGTGAGCAAAATTGGTAATACATAATGTTTGTGGAAGAAGACAAAGAATTCTTGTACATACAAAACTACTGAATAAAATAATAAATTTGTCAGCCAAGACTATGGAGTAATAGGAACTAGAGGAATCAATGGAAAAGGGGGGAAGAGGCAGATCTTTCTATATACTAAATTGCAAAGGCTGGGGAAAAAGAAAAATAATTACCTAATGGTAAACTTAGAAGTTTGAAATATGGCTAAAAGGCTTCCTGTCCTGTGTTTGCTATGCCCATGTCTTTTGGAGGTGTAATTCTCTTACCTGGTATGGCATACAGAAGATTAGCTCCAAAAGGACTAGCTAAAAACTGTATAAGAAGTGTCTCATGTCATGGTTCAATGATATATTAAGTGCAACTTTCAAGTTCCCTGCACTGGATCAGAAAAAACGAGGTCACATGGAAAAGAAATGACACAGCATCAACAAATTCTCTGAATTCAAATTTGTTCAAACAATTTTGGCAGGTTAACTTTTTTATCAGAAAGATTTATGTGTCATCAAGTACCTGCTGTCCTCCAGAAGCTGACATAAACAAGGATTTATGCTTTTTTGCTGCCTCAATATACTTTGATTAAATTGACAGATATGGGATTGTGCATCACTGCACTATCTGGATCAAACTTTTGCTGCTGGTTGATCTGCTTGTATGTGTGTTTGGTAATAATGATTGTGGAACCATTGACCCAGCATAAAGACTTCTACCCTGAAGACTTCATCACCTTATTCAAAGGTATTTCTCTATATTTCGCTGTAATTTTGCACATTGCAGAGTAGTTCTCAGGTAAAACATTGTAGAAAAAGAAATGAAGCAACAGCAGTAGCATGGTAGCTGAAATGATAACTTATCATTAACTGGATTCTGCTATCAGACCTTTTCCATAGTTTAACAAAAATCAGCTTCAAAAGAAATCTTGCCAATTTCTTACTGACATGTAAAATTACTTGCTGTCATTGCAGCTGGTTTATTACCTTTCTGTCTTTAACTGTACCCCCAAACAGGCACAAATTATCTTAGGAAAGAATCAAAGTTTCTAACATCTGGAAAATAATAAATCCTATTTCCCATGTAAGAAACCTAACACCGGTAACATATTGCAGGAATGACACATATTAGCCCATTAATCTCCATGAAACACAACAAGAAGGCTCTACAGAGGTACTTAACAACACTGGTATGCGGATCTTTTTGAACTTTCAAACATATTTATGCTAGTCACTACACAAATCTAAAGATATGAGTGGAACGGTTGTATACACACTTCCTTAAACCTATGCTAACATCTAACAAGCCCACACTATTTATTCACTCTTCATCTCTGTTAGCATATCACAAAAATGGAAAACATACAGAAATTTTATGTTACGTACATGTTGAAGTTGTCTTTAGCGTTGCTACAGTCCACAGTGCTGTTACAGATTAAAGTACCACTACAACAAAGGTCTGAATTCAAGCAAGGCATTTCCCATCGAGGGAAAGAACATCTTTTATTAAATCAAAGAATGCAGCAGGGTTAAAAACCCCACAACTGGTAGGTTTTCAAGCACTCAAGCCCTTTAGGTGACCTGAAAGAGAAGCCTGTGCACCCAGCAACTTAACATTATGCACCTTCCAACAACATTCCCTTTGATATGTTCAATAAATATTTAATAAGTAGTATATAAACATGAGAAAGCAGAGTTTGAGAAAAAAGCAAGAGGACAAAGATACCGTAAGCTGACTGTGGAAAACAGCAAGGCCATATAGCAGAGAAGAACATACAAATTACTCATAAATGCAACGATTAGAAGTAGAGAAGATTGTAAGGTGAGGTCTCCTCTAACTGCCAGAATCTGAAATTTAGCATTTTAAATAAATGCCCATTTTTTCTTGAACAACATTTTACCCTTTCCAAGGATGTGGACGCAGCTTACCACAGCAAAAAGGCTATGTAAGGTACTTGCTTTACCAACATGGTCGGCAAGAAAAACGCTTGTTTCTTTGGACTAATACATGTGCTGTCTTTTCTTAGCTGTTCATATGGCATTCTGAATGAGTATTACTAAGCTAGAAGCCTCTTAGATGCTTCTAAGGGAGTGGAAAGGAGCGAGCGAGTGGCTGTGTGGGTCTGAGTTACTGGCTGGGCTTAAACCACAACACCCTGTAAAGAATCCAGAGCCAGGATGAAAAAGCCTTCCACTCTTTCAGAGGGTCAATTAAAACTATACAGCATGCACACACAAAACCCCAAACAACAAAACTGAAAGCAAACCAAAAACCCTCAACCTGGACACTTTGAGAATCCCATCAATGCAACAAAGCATATTCTGCCTCCTTCTAAACACACTTTTTTATCCTTTTCTTTACTTTTATTTGTATATTAAGAACACATCCCTTTAAGTCACATGCTGTGTCTCAACATAAAATGAATATACAGCTCTACTAGGTCTAGACTGAGGAAAGCATCTGGGATCCTATGGTGCCATAAAGCACCAGCTCACATATACACTCAACAGAAGTCCAGCTAAAATGAATTATGCGTTCAAGGTTTTCATGAATCAATGCCTCAAAGAAGTGTTATCTTTTTGATTAATCAGGAAGCAGCTCAGCCACTCTCCACCTAATCAGATCTTGCCACTCTTAGCTCATGTTGAGATGTATTTCGCTTCAAAGTACTTTCACAGGTACCAGGATTACAATGAAATTTGGTTCCACTCCCCCAACTACAGCTGCTGGAACCAAAACCTTCAACTTGTAACCCATCCTGCACCCACCTGGTAATACTTGGTGAAAATAAGTGGGACTCCTCAAGGAGGAGTGTGCTATTCAGTGTTAGTCACAGTATCATTGCAGAGGTTTTTATGAGCTTCAGCTGAAAAGTGTCATTCGGGACTAAAGTACTATTGCTTTTGCATCCAGTCTTTGGTATATGACTTCCAATGATCCCCCTCTTTCTTTTTTCATACATTTAGTCAGGCTTCTGAAGGCTTTCATGAGGCTTCTTAAACACTAGTGTAAATTTTTCTCACCACCTGACTTTAAAATCTTCAGTAACTTATCCCAAGGGCAAGTAAGGATCATTTGGCTCTAGAGCAAATTCATTCACACTTCCTGTCTGCTGGGAAAGAACAAAGAGAGAGAAAATAAAAAAGAAACTGAAAAGTGAATTTATATTAATTTAATTTCTAATAATTGGGCCCTACTAGGTTTATGGCTGGAATAAGAAACAATTCTAACCATTCAAGCACATCTTATAATTAAAATGACATTTCTATGTCATTTTAAAACAAAACAAAAGCTTTAATCTACTGTTGGTACAATTAAGAGCAGAGATAACTATAAGAAATTAAGGGTAAGATTTTTTTTCCCCCCAACTTACAATTTCATTATTTTAGTCAGTACTTTTAATGGATCCTAGTTGGTACACTCTATATTTGGATATTTCCACAGACTTTTCAGTAAATAACCACTTCCTATGCTTGGGTCTTTTGCAGAAGGGAGAAAAGCCTTTTTTAAGTGATTAAAACCCCAAGAGATCAGAAAAGTTATCAGCTCTCAGAGGAAAAAAGAAATGCAATATGTAAAGTCAATTACAAGTAAATACTTAAAAATTACTAGTTTTCAGGTTCATATCAGTGTCATCCTTCCTTCTACTTTAACTGCAACATATCATGATATGATACGATCTCATGTCACATGAGATGTCACCAGGTTAGAGTAAACAATGAGGCCACCACACCCAGAAGTAAACTTATGAGTGCTATAATATCACTTGCGCTTGACCACCAGTGTACAGTAGTACAAGCTCTACTCGTAAAGATAGCTGATGAATCAAGCACAAAAGGTCCTTTTTTTTTTTTAACTTGACATTTTTCCTGCAGTATTTTCCTTTGCAAGTCTTAATAACCTATTTTTTATTCTGACTTGTAGGGTTCTGACTGCAAAGATAAGGTTACAACTGTGAGTTTGTCAAGTCTGCTTAATCTTTCTGTCAAGTAAAACAGTATGGGTAAGTCCAGATGCAGAGACAAAGCTGCCAATATAACCACGACTTATTCTGCTGCCTGAAAACTGTCTCAAAAGAATTTTCCTACCATTAGCAAGATCAGAAAACCATTGCGAAGTAAACAAGACCCGGCAGAAATGCCAGAGTAGGGAAGATGATACTACGCCTTCAGGAACTGGTTATTTCTGGCTTCAGAGTTTCACACAAAAGCTTTAATGGCATTCACGCAGAAACAAAGTAAGGTTCTGTGTCCAAGGAAATCACCACCATAATTCATACTGAACTTGTAACTCACGCTGACCCTGACTGAGTTGGGATAGGATCTCACTCGCATGTTCTTAGGTATTTTCCACCCAAGTATAGAATCACTGCTTCTACTAAAAACTCCCTTCTGAGGAATTCAAGAATTATTCACTATCTGTGGCAAGTCTCCCCCACAGCACCCAGCTTCAGTGGGGGACTCCCTAGCATCCCACTGCAAACATAATCCCAGCTGACATTCAACAAGTAGGCATATTTTTTCAGATAAGTGACTTTTTCATGCCTCTTTCATCTAATAGGTGACAATAATCACTATATCCAAGCAAAAGAGCACATTTACAGTAAACTGAGATTTAAAGATGAAGCAACCATGGTTTCCATGCTATCACATATTGAAGCTAGATATAATGAGCTCCTAGAAGCATCAGTATTTTCTGTAGCTGCAGAGGTCAGTCCTTAGTGCCTAGGCTTTGATCAAAGCCAGCTTCATAGAGCACATGCAAAACTTCTGAATTTCAGCCTCAAACTCAAGCTTCAAGCAAGTGGCTTCTCAAGCTTGGAACAGCTTCCAAAAGTGGAAGCTCCCATGACACTACAGACTTTCATTAGTAACATTTATCAGAAGAGAAAGAAGAGTGAGATTTAGAGAAAGAAAGCACATAACACTCTTGACTCTTTTCATTGTTTGAATTCATTTATACATTTAGTATGTGTAAACATATGAAAGATTTTGTATATAGCAAACAAAATAATTTTTGTGCTTTTTTCTGCCTCACATGCTAGATTAAAATACTGAATTATAATAGTAAAGATGGATGTGGAAAGTCTGTGAATGGAAACACCTTAGTTTTCCAATTTCTTGTTTGCAGGATATGCATTCTCCTGTAATATTCAATGCCTTCTTAAAAATAAGAATGGATCCACTAGCCTTAGATTCACAATCTTCTCTAGTTCTTAGTTGTGTAATAAAAGATACCATGAAGTATTTTGGGATGTAGGATCCAATACACTGGTTTCTGAGTGTGCACATCATAGACCTGCTATTAAGTGGTCTAATAAATGACACAGAATAGGTTTTCTTTAAAGTTCACACTAAGGTAGCTCTACAGCCTTTTCACTGGTAGGCATTTTCTGCGGAACATTTTCAGCAGACATGCATGTGTGCATAAAACAACAGAAGTCTGAGATAGCAACATCAGACAAAACAGGAACAGTGTAGGTTATATGATATTAGGAAAATATTATCATAGAATGGTTTGGGCTGGAAAGGACCTTAAGATCATCTAGTTCCAACCCCCCCTGCCATGGGCAGGGATGCCTCACACTAGATTCTTCATTGAAGACTAGGGAAAAAAAACAACCAAACAAACAAGACACAAAACTATTTCCCTGTAAACAACCTTGTACCTTTTCCCTGTGCAACCGTTTCTGCACCTAGCCCAAATTCCCTGTGCTCATCAGTGCAAGCCTGGGACGGCCAGCAAAATCTCCACTGAGGGCTACCATGAGGGCACACAAATGCCTAAAGAACTCTACAGGGTGTTTAAGGTTTAGTTTAAATTGTTATGGTTTGTTCTAAAGTGTCTATCTACAGAAACTTGGTATATGTTATAACTTCTTACCTGTTATCTTCATTGTGCTCTGCTGACACCATATGTTACAGAACACCTAATTCCTGGTGAACCTTCCTCTTGAAGCTCTGATGTTCAGCTTTATCAGCACAATCTTGCAGCATCATGGCAGTGCATTCCCTGGTGGTTTTGTAAGCCACATAGAATAGGAAGCCCAAAGTTTTCAAGAGGCTTAATTTTGAAGTTAGAAAAACCTAGTGTACTGCACAGCATACAGTGTCAGCTGTAGTCTTTGGTAAGAATTTATGGTCAAAAGATATATTCCCGGAATATATTAATGTAAAAAGTATAAAAAAAAGTATAAAAGATACTTTCAGAATGGACAAATCAAAGAAAAGGCCCTGAAGGCAGACATTGCTAAAGGGCAATGAAGTTACACTGCTAGGGATCTTCTCTACTCTGGGCAGGATTGGTATCATAGCCTAGTTGGTATTACCTGAAACTTCCAAGTCTGAGACCCTACTGTCAGTTCTTCACAGCTTCATTTGTGGGCTGAAAAATTCCCAACCTCAAAAGCAGCATATGAGTAAGATTCAGAGTGTGAATCATGTGAGTAAGTCCAGGAAGGGTTACTGAGAAGGCCAAGTGAAAGAAATGGGATTTGAACAAGATAAGGGAGAAGAGATGAGACAAGAAAGAAGTTGAATGAGTACCAACTGAGGATAATAAGCAGAAAATCTGTGCCAACTAATGTAGCTTGAAATGAAACCCAAGATTGTTCTGCCTCACTTTTTTTTTTTCATATTAGCACATCAGCTGTTACATCCTCTTTCATTGCTTGGCCTCAGAAATAGCAACCAATGATTGCTATCAGTTATCACATCAAGGCACAGAAGTCCAGTATGGATAATCTTGAGATTCAGCCTTGATGATGGCCTACACTGGTGCCAATATGATAACCTGCAATAGAACTACCATGTCAGGGTTGTTGTTTTTTTTTTATTAAAAGTTTATTTATGGATCTGAAGCCACAGAGTTTGTTACAAGCTTATCAATGTGCTTCCTAAGCCTAGCACTCAAATCTTTAGAAATGCTAGAGATGAGTTTGCCTCAACCCTCAATGGGATTTTTAGGTCCCACTATATGTGCACAAAGATGTATTTTTATTTACAGGCTTAAACAGTATTTTTTCCTTCCATGTAACTGCAGCTTCTGCACAGGACAGCATGATCTGAAGAACCAACACTGATTTCTACCAAGATGACGACTGTCTTTCCCTCTTGTTAAGTAATGTAGCAGATGTAGACTTGCATGCAGGGAAGAGGAGAAAGGAAGGTCTTGAAGCTAACATGGATGATCTAAAAACCATTTTTGTTTCTGCCAACAATTTCCAACAAGATACATCATAAGTCATTAAACAAAACTTTTCTCTTGGATGATTCAAAGACTACCTATGAGTTTGCCAAGAGACAACACACAAATAATATGAACAGAGCAATTCCCACAGGAGAACTGATTGAAGCTTGCTCCCCTGGACTGATAGACCTGCCATACTCCCTGAATGGTGAAAACAAAAACACAACACCTACTTTTGGAATAGTTTAAAAACAAGAAAAAATAGATTAAAGGAATACATATATATATATTTGGTATTCCCCAAAACCAGAGAGAGACAGAGGGAGAGAGAGATGTTTTGCCCTTTAAAGAACTAAGAATATGGAGACTAGCCTGATATAAAGAATTGGTTTGAGAACAGAATAAAACTGAGTATAGTCACCAGTCTACAGAAGAACAGAAATAACAAATAGCTGGAATTCAGTGCTGAGTACCTGGCACTGGACACTGAGTGCTTGGTTCTCAGCAGCACCTGCAGCCCCAGGTGTAGCAAAAGGCAGCACTCACTGGATTCAAAATTTCTTACAAATGCATGGTTTGATCCATAGCACTCAATACTTGCATGGTTAGAGGATTGTTAGTTCTTCATGTTCATCAGCTCATGCTACTTATTCCCCATCTGCAGTTACTGTCTGCATACGTCATTAAAATTATTGTCATCATAGATCAAAGATTATACCTCCAAAAGACAGAGTGAGCAAGAGGAGGAAAAAAGCTCTCAAAGAATATGAATTGCATCAATATCATATGAAGTGAATTCTGTAAAAAAGATTGAAAGATTCAGTAAGTATGAACAAAGACTTCCTGTACAAGCAAAGAAGAAATACTTATTTCTTCTTCAGTTTTCCCTCAAATGTTCTTGTTTCTTACACCAGATATTATAAATACATTATATTTAGTTCTCTTTCAAAAATGCCTTATATTTCATAACAAAAGAGCTTATTTTGTTTAAGGTCAGGGAAAATTTGATGGTTCAGCCAAGACACTCTTTAGTACACTGGTAATAGTAACTGCCAGTCTCTAATTTGATGCAAAAGCTTTTTTGATAATTGTCTCCTTGAAAAGGCACCAAGTTGTCAGTTTTTAAGCTGTCAGGCTTGAGCAGTGTATACATACAACAGAATTTGTGCCTTGTTATAGTAATATCCAGCAGTGTTGCTATTTTAAAGGTCTTCTGGCAATACTTTTACAACTAGTCTGTGCTTTCATTCCATTCCAATCTTAAGCATCGCTGATTTTGATACTGTTCACATAGGCCATATTTTCAAGAACAACTATGCGTGGGTTGTTGTGTTGGTGGTTCTGTTTTGGGGTTATTTTGATTTGTTTTGTTTTTTCTTTCTATAATATAAATCCTAACCAGAGCTCTTCATTCCTGGGTATGAAATAGCTGCTTCTTTTCTACAGCTCAGCTGAGTCAAAGTGGAGGACGTTCAGGAAAGCTGCCATATACAAATATAACTTCTTTTTTCTTCAAATGCAAAGGAGGCCCACATGTGTGACTCCAGCCTCTGTAACTCACAAGCAGGTCATATGTGGTTTCCACAGTCAGTTGCCTGGCAGTGGGTTACACTGGTGTGGAGGCTGGCATGAAATCAGAAAACCCAGCTGTGGACGTAGTGAGCAGCAAGAGCTACTCAAAGTCCATTGGGGAGTCATGCCCAGGTGGGTTTGGCTGCCCAACCCACTCCTGAGCAGCATTGTGCCTGGATTCTCTAATTTCCACCTCTCAAAGCTGCATCCTATATCCCTAGGCACAGCGAGAACACTGACTGTGGGTTTTATCATCTGCAGGATTACAATCATAGAATCATAGAGTAGTTAGGGTTG
>NW_009912678.1:10716-13873 GCF_000696875.1 Nestor notabilis | reverse complement strand
TAATAATCATATAAATAAATAATAAAATAAAAATTTTTAAAGTCAAAGAACAAATTTGATAATAACACCAGTGTTACCAACATGAAGCAGCAGTCCAGCACTAGGCTTGGTCTGCACTTGGAAAACAAGGCAAAACGTTTCCTCTTTTGACACCACTGGCTCAGCTAAACCAGTTGCAGCCAAGGCCAGCAGCTCTCATGTAGATCCGCTACCAGCCGCTGAAGGGATTTTATGCACCATGTCTACCAGATGTGCCCTAAAGTAAGATGCAAATAGCAGACAGCAGTGCCAGCTGGTGGCCCCTTTATTCTTGGGCTCCCCATATATTTTACTACTGATGCAGCTGAAAAGTGGTGGCAAAGCTGGGAAGCATTTGGGAAGTTTCTCTAGTGTAGAGAGGTCCTTAAGTGTTTGGAACATAACAAGCAGCAGTTTGATGAACCAAAAATACGTTTCTCTGCCTTTTTCTATAAGTTTCCCCATTTGGTCCCCTCTGAGCTATTATTTCTTTTTTTCTTTTGTGCTGAAGATGTCTAACTCACATTGTGCTGCTCACTGGAGGTCATGTGTGTCCTTTGTACGATGAATCTGGTCATTATCTCAACCAAGTTTCTCACTGTGACTGCAAGAACAGAAGATCTACTGCAGGGGAATCTGACCAGAGGACAATTTGATATTAAGGGAAGGGCAAACAGTGATGGGAAGAAGAAAGAAAAAAAAAAAAACAAAACCCAAGCAAACCAAAAAAGATCTACTAAATGCCCACTCAAGGTGCTTTGGGGGCATGCAAGTTGCTGATTTGTTCACTCTGAACGTTGTATCTGACGCAATGAGGAACAACAAAGAATAATGAATGCAGCATACATAGGCAAATCTTAACAGTGAATGAAGGGCTAGAAGTTTTCTTGCAGTTGGTGAAAGATGAAAACTGCCACTAAACCAGCAGTCAAGGTCCTCTGTCAAACAAAGGCTAAGAAGTAGTTCATCAAGGAGATTAAGTTATGCATCCTGCCATTGATACGAGTTATCTCTAGTATGACTTAAAATATCTGTCATGCATTTGTCTCCTGTAGAACCTGTTTATGCAGCTTCTAGCACTATTTCCTTACACTGAAAGACCAGTTTCTTTTCCAAAGGCAATTTCTTCATTCTTTTCACTCTGTCATTCTAGGAAGAGATGACGACGCATAGAAACTCCTAAATTGACTATAGGCAACTTATACGTGATTGAGCACAAAGCACACAAGACATTTAAAGGCAGATCCTGAAGTAGAAAAATTAGACAATCCTCTTCAGAGGAGGGCAAGCATTTGGGGAAAAGATGAAGCAGCTGTTCTGACTCTCACCTACTTCTGGTCAACTAAAAAAAAATGGTCAGACAAAAGCAAAAGTTCTGGAAACACTCTGATGAATGAGAAATTACTGTTAGTGTTCACCTTCATCAGACTTCAGAGTGCTGAGATTTGAAGAAGGACCTGACATAGGACAGTACTCAAGTTTTATCTAGACACTATCCATGCTGTGATTGCCATGGAACTAGCAGGCGAAATGTCACTGCCAAAGGGAACTGTAGCAGGTGTCTAAAAGTTCAGCCTTAAGCATTCATCCTAATATTCAATACTAAACCCAAATTGTTTAGGCCAGTACTTGAGACCATTCAAGCAACATTTCCAACACATCTAAAGAGACAGGAAAAAGACCTTCTGCTTTGAACAGAGCTTTTCCTTAAAACAGGCCTTTACCTGAATCCCATGCATTATTTTTTTTGAGGAGTTTTCACACTGCACTTAGCCTTGCAGGCATTTCCAACACAGCCTGTTCTTTGCTCAACTATTGCTAAAAAACAACTATTGCCCTGCACGTATACCAAATGAAATGTTCACTGGGTCAAAATGAACCTAAAATGCAAACTACTTTTCACCAGAACATGGAGAAGCACACTAGAGAGCATGTGAATTTTGACTCATCACAGTAGAAAGAGAGAAGTTTCTCTCCTTTCACATTTGGTAAGCAAACACAGCTTGCACACTTTGTAACCCCATCCCAACCCCTCTAAAAACAAAAGTAGGTCTAGTTCTGGGCAGACATCAAGCTAGAGAAAATGCAGCCCAAAAGCTTTGGAAAATTTTAATTGAGAAAGAGATTTAAAATGGAAGCACATAGGCCGTCATTAACACAGTAGACAAACAGTGGCTTCCTGCAGAAGTGTAAGATGTCAAACTGCTCTAAGCTAGGAAGCAATGACATGCTAGCCATCATACTGCTTAAGAATTAGGCTGTAAAGAAGGTTCTGTCAATAAAAAGATACCACGTGCACCTAGAGGGGTGTAAAAGGGAACTACAACAGGAAAAAAGGCCACAGTACTGTCACAAAGAAAGAGCATTACCATTTCTCTTCACAGCAATTGCAAAGAAAACTTGCACAGTCGAGTGGTGTTATATTACTCTCCAGAAGTGCAAAGAGTTATTACTGCAAATTCAGAAAGGACTGAGGTGGCTGAGAGTGGAAAGTGATAGCATGCAAACTTCTAGTTTGAAAATCAAAGCTGTCTTTAAATTATGAGTATGCAAAAAACGTATCAAATCTCGTTTTTAAAAAGCAAAGTTATAACTTAATTGGGCAATAACTTTCCAGGGTGGTGAAAACTTTCCTATCCAAAGTAGCATTTCCTGCCAATAAAACTGCAACAGTTGCTTAAAAAATGGCTTTTGTATTGGAAGTTTTGACACATTATTAAGTAGGGTAATAACTATGGATGTTAAGCCAATGTATGTGTCTTCGGTAAGGGCCTGCTGTTAGGGATCAATTGTATTTTATTTTAATCAAAAAAGTTGAAACACAATGACCAGTGTCAGGAGGGAAAGGAGGGAAAGGAGGGAAAGGAGGGAAAGGAGGGAAAGGAGGGAAAGGAGGGAAAGGAGGGAAAGGAGGGAAAGGAGGGAAAGGAGGGAAAGGAGGGTCTAAAGTGTTTCATGCCTATGAAATATTCCTAGGCTTACTTCAGGATATGAAATCTCTCAACAAAATCAGTTACAACAGTTGACTACATCTGAGGCTGAACCATAGAGGTCATATTTACAGTATCGTAACAGATTCTGTATCCTTGATTTTATTCTACCAAAGCTTTTTAGTACTCTAAATATTGTTAATCAAAGA
>NW_009912678.1:0-10705 GCF_000696875.1 Nestor notabilis | reverse complement strand
TCCCACTCCACTGTGAGCCTTTCTTACCTGACGCTACAACTCCAAAGAGCTTCTTGTCCAAAATTCCCCCCAGTCCTCCTTTAAGGAAACTTTCACAAACCATTTTTCCAACTGACTTCCAGCCCAGGGACTTCACACCCCTTTACTTCTAATTTGTCCCCATTTTCTTGGTCTTTGTTCATTTGCTTATTTGTGGCAAAGACATTTAAATTGCCAGCTGTGCACTACATAACTTAAACATGCTCTTTGCTCCTCTTCAGTCATCTTTCAATATGAACTTCTTTTTTAACGTACGTCCAGAACACAAAAATAAGTATCTTCTTTTATTAAACTTGTCATCTGAATAACAGCAATGAAAGCATTCAAAGAAAAAAAAAGGCAGAAAAGAGTTTAGCATCTTAGTTTTTATTTACCTTCATATTCTGCTTTCTTTGTTGCTTCCAAGTTTCTCCACTCAGTTCCTACAAGCCTGCTGAGCTCTCCAAAAGAATAATCTGGGTGCTGAGCTTTAATCACAGCTCTCATCTCGCTGCTAAATAAGATGTACCCACTCATGTTGATCTTCCTTTTTGATCCCTCCTTCTTGGTGCTGCCCTTAACAGACTTGGGAGTGGACTGTGAGAAAAAGCAGTTATGACCACAAGTGTACAAAAGAGAAGCTTCTCGACATACAAAATTCAAGCTGTAAGAAACAGTATTTTTAAATATTCCTAGAATTCTCTTGAATTTATTTGCATGAGAAACATCCTACCTTACAGCCCCTAAAAAGAGACTGCATCTACTGATGCATGACAAAAGCTTATGCACACACTTATGAAAAGTACACAGGGAAAAATAAAAACCATCAAAAATGACAATGTTCTGATGCTTTTCAACCCTTCCACACATGTATGACTGAGGATTTTAAAAATTCCCAGTAAGACAACACAAAGTGCTTACTATTAGCTAAGATCATTCCGAACTGAACAAGAGGACTAAGAAAGGCTGAGTAGCAAATAAATGATTATTGGGAATGCCAGAAGAGAATAAAAGTAATTGTGTTATGTCACAGATTTCACCCATTATGCTGTTCAGAAATATTGCCAATACGAGTAAAACATTTTATTCACCATTCCACATTTTAGGAAGATGCATCCCCCATTTCTTCCTCAGCCTTTGCAACCCCCACCCTTCCTGGCTCCATCTTCCACTCTTCTTATCCCTAAATGCTCTCTATTTTGCCTGCCAGGATTTCCTTTCTCTCTAGCATCCCTCTCTCATTACGTAAGTAGTCATTTCTCCCTGAAAAACCCAAAGCCCAGTTTTGCTGATCACTGTTTACCTGCACGATAGGTTCACATCACATTCTTATGTTGACGGGTAACAAAAATTCTGCTCCTTTGCTCTTCCCACCATGGATGCTCCTGTTGAGAGCTCCTTGATGTTTGCAGCCATCAAAAAATGTCACCCATTCTGACAACCACTGAGATACCAGAGCTGGAACCCCCTTCATGAAGGCTCCTTCCACCTATATTTGTCATAGGAGACCACAATTCTCCCTTACTCTGATCACTCAGGTCGACAAATGTCTCATCATACCAAAACCCTCAAAAGGCCCTTCTCATATCCCAAACATTACAGATTTCTCACATCTTGAAAAGTGTAATTGTTTCCAAGTACCTGGTGGGGAAAAAATGAAAGAAAAATACATGCAATGCCTTTCTTCCTATCCTGAAATTCTGGCCACGTTACTAACTCCTCCTACTTGCCACTATGACCCCACTGTTCAACGCTCTTCTCTCATCTAAAAAACAAAGCTTCAGCAGTATCAAGATGCTTAAAAAGTCTTGCTCATCAATTTAAGCTGGGGACTGGATAAACGGAGGCATACTTCTATGTTATTCCACACTTCCCTGTGTGAATTTTCAAACGGCATTCTACCCTTAATGTTTCCATTATGAACCTAAAGACAACACTTGTTTTTCTGGGAGGAAGTCTTCTAGGTTTGTCTCTCTAAGATAGAGGAAGCAAAGAAAACTCCACACAGGGCACATACAATTCATCAACTGCTTCTCAGGCAAGCCCACAATGAGAGATGGAGAGCTCTCAATTCAGAAACAAGAAAATCCAATAATATTTTTGGTCTTTTATACATCTACATTTAGACAGCTGCAAGGTTATCAGCTGGTTTTGCCCTTATAGTGCTTGCAACAGTTTTGGTAACAGTAATCTAATGTAAAAGCCTACTCATCAGTTTGGAAGGGCAAACAGGACCTTCGAGAAACTAAGAATTCTGAATTCAGTTCTTGCGTTCCTCATTCTTTTACATCTCCAATACAACCATTTTGAAATGAACAGAATCTTCTCCATTTGAGTCAGACAACTGCATATTCAGTTCTAGATGTGTTAAGAGAAGAAATAGACAAGGACCCCCTCTTATGCCTTTTCTCATCCATATTGCTACAGCAATAAATGAAGTTGCACATCTTTTTCTTTTTTAGGTTTGACTTGCTTCACAGCAAACTGCAGCAGGAGAGTATTATCCGCCTATTTGTTAAGCCCCACGATACCACTTATTCACTTGTCTTGACTCTTCTATGCTTAGGTGTACAAGACCTTCTTTGTTATCAGGAGAAAAAAAATAAAGTTTAATAGTTCTGGGGTTTAACAATTTTTAAATAAAATTCCATATATTTACGAGAAGATGAAGGAAACACATACCTTTTACCTAGGAGCTCTGTTTAAAGAGACACTTTTCACTTGGGACATAAATAAACCACATTATCTGAAGAAGAAAGTATATTTCTGTGCTATATGTTAGTTATCTCTCCACCAGAGCTAAACTGTGCTCTGAATGCCAGCTCAGACACAACATGCCTCTTCTTTCCAAATCAGCAGTGTGAGGAATCTGCCAGGGGTCCTGTGTATCATCATTCACTTCTTGGCATGTACTGCTATTGATCCTTTTCAGTTTTCCTTATTTGGTTTGGGGATTGGTTTGTTTGTGGTTTGGGGTGTTTGTTTTTTTTTCAAATTCTAGACTTCTGAGTTCACATCTGTCTAAAGGTACATACACATATGTTGGATATATCCATCGAGCTTGACTTTTCACCAGTTATCCTGAAAGCTCTGTAAGACTGTCCCATTACAAACAATTAAAATAACCCAATGCAACTATCAACTTGCCTTTTTAATGAGATATTATATATTAGTATTTAAATAAAACTTCTCAAGGGAATCTGAGCAAAACACATCTTTGTAGAAAGACACAAAGCAAAGGAGATCAAAAGACAGGGAATGCTGCAGAAGGCAGCTGGACACCTTTAATGTCCAATGATCCCTATTTAAACTGCTTTCAGCAACTTCCATGTGCTTAACAATATAATAATTTGATTTATAAAAAGTTACCTTCCCCTTCCTGAAGCAGTACATTAGTTGATTAATGCTGGTAACATGCTTTCTATTTGTAATACTCTGCTAGAGTTTTCATGCTACTTATGAAATTGAGCACATTAAAACTAGAAGCAGTGGAACAACCTTGCACAGGAGAATGCATTTGGTGGTCTGCCCATATGGCAAAAAAACCACCATCAAACCAAGCTAAAGCCTTCAGTTTCATAAAGTCTTTTTCATGACATCCAAAGACAGTTACTTCTATCCAGGGGTCACATCTTTTCTTCACTCACCAATGAAGTTGTCACTTCACAGTCAATGCAACGCAGCAGAAATCCATAACTGCTGGCTACAAAAGGGTCTGAAACTCCCTCCTGTTCCCAGCAGGTAATTCCCATTGCCTCTTTAATGCTGGCATTAGCTTGGATGTGGCAATATCATGAGACAGATAAAGCATCTAATCCAGTTGCAAACGAGCTTTTTTGGTAAGGTAATTACCAGTTAAAGCAGTTCCTCTCCCTGCTTCAATACTCAGTTATATAAACACCAGGGCTTGTGTAAGAAACACCACAGGAGAGGGAAGGGGATCAAAAGTCCACCAGTTAAGCAGCAGCTATGACTCATGCCACATTCAAGTGGCTTATAACCTCACACAATTCCTCTTTCATTTCCTATATGTTTATCAGCAAATTAATACTAAAGCTTCTAGGGCATCCAGTTCTTCTATTTTTTTAACAAGTTTTTATTTCCAAGTAAGAATGGTTAAAGTCAGTTCTAAAAAAGTGATTTTTTTTCCTTTGAGGATGATGCACAGCATTTTCTAAAAATGTAGCAAAACACTCAAAATGCCAGACTTTTTCAGAATTTAAGGAAGAGCTTAAAAAGGGGTGTTAGGTAAATTGAGAATTATAATTAAGCCCTTACATCCCAACCTCATATTTAATATAAGGACTTGATACTTCTGAGCAAGTATCACAGAAAACCTACTCATTAGAAATAAGATTAACATATCATACAAAAATTATTTCCTTTAAAAATATATTAATGGGCTTAAATATCGTCACCTGGATATCATATTGGATATGCCAAAACTGTTCTGTGTAATTTATCCCAGAGTCTCATAAACTGCAATATAAATCTCTTATGTGTATATGATAAAATGTTACTGTTTCTTTGTTTATTTGGGTTGGGAAAAGAACATGGAATATTTAAAGGCTTCCCAAGGAAGATCCTTACCTGTGGTGGAGTATAAGGCATTATATCCAATTCACTAGTTAACGGGGCCTGAAGTTGAGGCATAGAAGGTGTTTCTGTCATATCACCTTCCTCTTCTCCCATCTCTTCCATGTCCTCATCGCCTCCTTCTAACTCAGCAAATTTTGCTTCTAGCTGCTGAATCTTCTTTTCCAGCAGAGGAGATGGTTCCTTCTGAGGAACTATGGGTTTTCTGAAAGGTGGAGGAGGAAGAAAAACCGCCAATGAGAATATATTCATACTTTACAGGAGATAACATATATTTTGAAAGAGAAAACCAAAGATTTTTCCTTCCCCATTGAATAACACGGAAACAATGGTGACTTAGGTTGTGCTTGTGCCTCCTTTCAGAACACTAAGCAGAAATCAGTCAGTGTCCACGAGCAGTGTTTTGTTTCAGTCACTTGTTAGAAGAATTTACTTATTTTTTTGAGTTAGAAAGAATTTCAAAGCAGCAAATACTTCATTTTTTCTTTTTATAGAAGGCAGTTAGCACCACATCTTCATTGGATTTTAAATTTTACTTAATTTAGAGCATAATATTTTTATTAATATCAATGTTCATCAACTGAAAAGCTATTTGTTACCCATAATGAGAACTGAAGTATTTTGAAGACATCCATGAGAATTTACCAATCTGATAATGTAACTACTTTCCCTAAAGTCAGGAGAAGAAAAATAAGACATCCACTGGTATTAAGACCATGAAAAGGCTGATGTTATCTGGATTTCTTCCCAAAGCGTGATTAGTCACAATTCATCTTCTCCTAAAAGTGTGTCTTTTATGTATGTACTGGGTCTGGCTGGGATGCTGTTAGCTTTCTGCATAGTAGCCTGATGGTGCTGTGTTTTGGATATGTGACCCCAACAGTATTTGTAACACATCGATGTGGTTGTTACTGCTGAACTTGTGTTGGCACATTATCAAGGCCTTTTTCCCTACTCTGCACCACTAGCAAGCAGGCTGGGGTGGGCAATAAGGTAGAAGAGCAGACAACCAGGACAGCTAAGCCAAACTGATGAAGGAATATTCCAAACCATATGACATCGTGCTCAGCAATTAAAGCTGGGGGAAAAAAGGAGGAAAGGGGGACATTCAGGGTTATGGCGTTTGTCATTCCAAGTAACCATTACAGATGCTGAGGCCCTGTTTTCCAGAAAACAGCTAAACATCTGCCTGCTTATGGAAAGCAGCGAATTAATTCCTTATTTTGCTTTGTTTGTGTGTGCAGCTTTGCTTCACTTACTGTACTGTCTCTAACTTGACCCAGTTTTGATTCCTTTTGCCCTTATGATTCTCTCCCCCATCCCACTGGAGGCAAATAAGCAAGTGGCTGGGTGGGGGCTTAGCTGCCAACCAGAGTTAGACCACCATAATACAGAAGAGTGCTCAGGTGACCCCCCTCATTCCCATTACGTTTTTACCTAAAATAATATATTTCATCGTCTACAACTTTTGCAGAGAGTGAAAACCTCTTCAGCCCTTTAAATTTCTTCATTTGCTTGTCGCTTTCATTGTAGCGGCTCTCACAAAGGAACACATCGTTTTCAGAGATTTCTGTTGGTCTGCAGGAGAGGAAGTCTTTGAACGACAGAACTACACACTTTCCTGCAGAAAGGAAAGAGCTGGATAAGAAGGCAGCCACACCTGCAGATGTTTTACAAAAAGTGTGGAAACTCAAGTTTTTGCCAATGTTTTAAGTCTGGAAGATTGTTGGTATTGCATCTACAGAAAACACACCAATCGATATCCTGATCAAATAATGCCACTCATGAGAAAAATACATGAACTTAACGCAGCTTTTGGATTTGTTTAAAGAACATGAAAACCTGCAAAATAACAAAACCCTATGATCAGCAGTCACTTAACTATATTTAGCACTGCATCGTAACTACAAAACAAAGTACGCAGTCACCATCTCACGTAGCAAGCCAATCTGCAACCTCCTTCTGGACTGACCTTCCAGGTAGCACATACTGGAACAATTACATTAATAAGTGAGAGTAACAGAGTTTTCTGTTCTCTGGTTGCAGGCAACGTTCACTTTGATATCATACATTGAACTCCCTTATTATAGAAAGGGCTTCCTTATAGTGAAAATTCTCATTACAGGTCCCAGAAATACGAATGCATAGTAGAAATGGACTGAATAATCTCTCCTCCCCTGCTCAATATAAAAATAGAGTTCTTGGATTCAAGCCTACACATAGCTACAAATCACTCCAGATCATATAGGAAAAAAATGAGTGTCCATTGGATTTGAAGTTGTTAATAATTACCCAAAATACAAGTCATCGGACAGGTCTCCTCCAAGTTACTCAAAAACACTTCTTTCTTGTAGAACATTTTAGTTGGTTCATGTTCAGTTTCTTCAGGATGTATAAAGATTGGACCAAAGAAATATGCAGCTCCATCACGCACCCACATCTTTTCAATTCTGGAAAGCAAACCAAACCACTGACATAAACGAAAGGCCATCCCTCAGAAATGAGACAACTGGATGCCCTACACTGTTCAGGAAGACTGTTAGTAAAACACACGTAGAGAAGAACAGCCTATTCAACTGTACAACTGTATCCCCTTTTTATTAGGCGGCTAAACTTCTATGTCGATCTATTAAGTGCTTGCAACATCTAGGTTCCTTCAGAAGACCTTTTTTCCCCCATCCTCTTTCATACTTCTTGCAACAAGCCCATCTTTTATTCAAGTTACTTTATAGATGCAAATTGCAAATAAAGAAGTTGCACCTACCTTCCTACTCGAGGTCGCACTAACCCATGTGATTTTATGAAGACACAGTCGCCAACCTTAAGCCACATATCATTGTAGCAAAGCTGTTCGAAGTAATGGCAACCAGGTTCTCCATTGGACATTTCTACTGGAACATCTTCTTTGTCCTGAAGAAGAATATGCATTGAGAAACTTGTGGAAGAAAGAAAACCAAACACATAAATAAAAAGATACCAGGTGCAAGTAAAAGACTTTATCTTTAGGTTACCAATAATAGGTAAACGCTACATAGAGCTGCACAGGTGAAGTGAGGGGCCTTGAAATTTAAAAATTAAATAGCAAAGCCAAAGATACCCTCAGTGTGTGTTGCAAGCTTTCCTATTTCACAAAGCTGTATTTTTGCCAGAACAGTAATTCACAGGTCCTTTTCTGTTCTACTGCTTCACAGTTAACCGGCCAAGCCATGTCAGCTTTTTTTGATAGTTTGTTTTAAAGCATAGTAACATGTTTAAGAGGCAAGTATTGAGTATACGGCCAAGTTAACATACAAAGAAATTTAATGATTCAACTCTCATAAACAATAATATGAACACTCTATATATTGCTTGCAGATTCATACCATCTGCCCTACTAAATTTCTTACTTCTTAGTCAAAAATCACACTGTGTCTCACTTGACACACTTGACTTGACAAGGATTTCAGAAAGCCAATGAAAACAAAGGCTATCTCCCCAGCGTGTGGAAGGAAAAGATCTCCAGAAGTTTTCACTCTCTTGGCAGAAACAACTCCTTCTTTTGTCATAATATGAGTAAATACAATAATACAATAATAATAATATATGCTCAGTATCTGATTAAAGCTGACAATTAGTGTGCTGGGTATTTTTTCTGGGGTTCTGTTCAAGAACTCAGTGTGAAGCGGATTTATTTTATGACTGTATGTTTGGACTTTTTATGGCTCTAAATTTATTTTAGATAAATTTAATTAGATTGAATTTAATACATTTATTTGAATTTATTTATTTTATTACTATAAAAATAAAATAAAACATTTTACTCAGTATGTTGGAGAGACATAGTCTTAAAACATTTCACAATAAACCACTCAGTTACCCATCATAAATGGGTCACAAACAACAGAGTATTATGCATTGCATACGGCTGCCTAGCTAATATTTCACTGAAATACTACGAAATAAAGCATTTCAGCATTGCAATGAACTACAATTAGGCCTTTAGTTCTACTAATTCTTTAAGCTTAAGGCAAGTTTTACAGTAAACGTGTAATTTTCTTTTCGGAAGTGTGAAAAAAACCCGAACAACCCATTCACATGATCACAGGAAGGCATTTGCAGAATCTAGCAAATATGTACACAGTTTATTTTCTGTCCTGTCAATTTATATTTTGTTTGTTATTGTTTACAAATGAGTATAACATAATTTATAACAGAAACATTTATTCATATTTTACTGTGTCTGGATGCTGTGAAAATGAAGTCATGAGAGCTCATATTTTGTCATTCTTTATCTGTCAAATGTAATTCATGTTCTACTTGTTATCTTACATACCTTTTCAAGATGAAGGACACTTTCTCCCACCTTACTGTCCTCCAATGTTTCAGCGTGTTTCTCCTCATCTACTTTGTCTGTATTAGCAAACACAGAAGCAACACGGACCACAGGCAGGGGCACATCTCGTGGGACAAACCTTACAGAGCTCACAGGCATAGTCCACAGTTTAATCTTTTTAAAAGATTTTGTCTTTGCAGAGTAACGTGACTCGCAGACATAGACATCCTCATCTCTGAAGTTTTCAGGACACAACTTAAAATACTCCTGCAGGTTGAAGAAAAACTATGAAATATTTCAGCAACACAAACACATACACCACAGGCACACACACTGAACTCCCTCTCATGCTTCCTGGGTTTTTCTGGATGTTTCTATCAGAAAAGGTTTTAGACTAATAAAGCCTTTCTGCTGAATTCTTTTCTTCCAGTTTGACATCGAAGTTACATTAAAAATTGAAAGCAAACAAGAAGAAATTCCATCCTTAGAGAAACAGCTAAATTGAACACACGTTGTCACGTGAGAAAAGTTGGGGTTTATTCATTTACCAAACTGGTACATTAACAAGATCTGCAGCCTAAAACTAGCTTTACAAGACTTCCGAGCTTTGACTTCGAAAGAGGACATGATCACCAAGTTGAGGACAGGTGGCAAGTTCCATGCGCAGTGATATGTGACTGTGATACACAGTGTGACATAGCCAGCAGTTGTAGTGCTTTATGCCATACAAACACACTACCTTCAAAAAACTGGCCAAGATAGGATGTTGCAAAGAAGAGAAAGACTTCATTCTCTTACCAAGCCATTCAAGCCTTCCTCTCTGCCAGACCTAAATCTACATGCTTTTACAGGAACTTTTAAATTACCAGCAATTTCTCTAGTATATGCTTTGAAAAATTCATTAGCTAATTATCTAACAAGCAAATGATTTCACAAACCAACCAGCACAAAACACCATCGCATGGGTGAACTACTTACCTCATGAAGCAAATTAAGCATACAAACAGTACACAGGAGCAAGTCCTATTTTATCTAAGTATTAGAGTAATGTCTCTATGTTAGAATGTCTACAGCTCTTCAAGAAAATAGCAGAGAACATATTAGCTGCTTAACAAATTAGTCTGAACAGTCTCTCACCTTAACAAACATGACCACACATTTGCCTAAAATTTTGCTAACAGGAACTTTATTGTAATAATCACTTTTAAAAACTTCTTTCTCCAAGAATTTTCGTGTTGCAAGATGAAACGTTTCATTTGGCCGATAAAACCAACATCCGTAGAGCCATTTCTCGCCTTTAAAAATAAGAAAGAAAGAGGGGAAAAAAAAGTAAAATAGCATATTCTCTAGTGCATTAGCAAGAATAAAACAACTATAGATTGACTGGTTAATCAAACAGTCACATATTCATTTACACAGAGAGTAAACTATTTTAAAAAAGGACAAGATTCCTTAACTATTTCAGGTAAGAAAATCTAGGTTGCTTAAAAACCCTGCTCATTGTTTCTTCCTTAATAAAACCTGACTCAGAAAAATAAAGGAGGAATCAGTTCTTACTTAAAAATCTCGACTCTCAGGCCTTGAAATGGCTTCAAAGTCTACACAACAATCACCTGATTATTTGAGGAACCTTAGATAACTGGTTTCAAGTTTTTTAAGAACTATTTCTTCCATGTTACACTGTGACAAATTCAAATTGTTAATGATGGTTCATAAGGAAGATATGAATATGTACTATTTTTTCAAAAGCTAGGCATTCGACACTGTCCCACATGACCT
>NW_009912677.1:0-29627 GCF_000696875.1 Nestor notabilis | reverse complement strand
AAGCGTGCGATGGCTGGCAGGGCGCTGCCGGGCGTGGCTGCCTGGAGCTTTGGGTGATGGCGTTTGGCCTTGTCCGTGCTGGCCCGTCGGTGCGGGGAGCGCCTGTCACCTTGCTCAGGGCGCCTGAAATGGCACCGGGCGTGACAGGGTCCCGCGGGGTTGAGCTGGGAGTCATTCCCTGGCTGTGCCACAGGTCCGGAGGCTGCACCACTTACACAGTTTTCACCATTGCCATTCATGGCATCTCTGGTGTGTACGAGAATGCTGGCTTCTGAGTTGGGTTATTTTTGTGTGTGTGTTCCCTTTTGCTGTCTTAAGTACCCCTCATATACCTGCAGACAAGAGGAAATTTGTGTGTACATGATATATACGTGTAGATACGTACTTGGGTTGGATGGAACTTTGAGTAACTTGGTCTAGTGGAAGGTGTCCCTGCCTATGGCAGGGGGGTTGGAACGAGATGAGCTTTAAGGTCCTTTCCAACCCAAATCATCCTATGATTCCATGATAAGTATGTGGCCCTACTTTTCCGCTGGTGCCTGGGGACTTGCCTCTTTTTTGAGGTGAAACCCCAGCCTAAGATGAATAAAATTAAGGGACAGAGTTCATATGCCTTGCCAGGATAACACTGTGAATTATCATGAGGGGTTTTATTCCTGTTGACCCTCTGCATGTTTTTGTGCTACCAGTTTTGCTTGCCTGGAAGAATCACACTGGCTACCACCTGGTTGAACTCTTATGAATTGTTGGGTGGATTACATTCTCTGAAGGGTTCTCATGGTTGTCCCTTCTTACTGAACAGCTAAGAGGATTGTATCCTGCACACTAGGCTTGTTCTGAGTTGCAGCAGTAGTAAGCCAGAGAGGAAAAGACCGGGCTTAGCTGAATGGGACTGTGTGGTAGGCCTAGTGATATCCTTCTTGGGGTATTCCACCTTCCACTGCTATGGACGCCTGCCAAATGCAGGACAAGTTTATGGTTAAGGTCATGGATGATTTCCCAGATGCACATGGACCTGTCTACAGGATAGAAGCTGCTGTTTGTTCCATGACATCTGAGTGACTGAGTCAGTGAAGATAACAGTTACTACCAGTGAATCATTCTTCCTGTTTTCAGAAGAGGACCGAAATGAGTTGAAATTTCAGCTGGCTTGGAACTGTTGTGCTGATTGTATGTGGTTCTAAAAATCAGGATAAAAATAAAGAGTGTGGTTTCTAAAGTAATCAGCACCATTCCAAAAATAAATCCTAAACTACTTTCATGGCATTAGTTTTAATGACAGTAAATTCTTCTTTTCTGTTTATAGGTTGTGGACAATGAGGAAGCTTCATTCTCTTCTGGCTCGGACACTCACTTCTGGGACCACTGGCTCCCCAGACCTTCCTGACATGAATGAAGGTAAGGTAACTGGCTGTACTTTGGAAGACGTAGCAATGTTTCTATGTGTGTTTGGAGGTTAATGGCAACAAATATGCACAGTCATTGAAGTTGTAGATTTGGAGGCTCATCTCCCATCTGGTTCTTTAGTCTTGTCAGTACATGTGATTCTTCCTCTGCGGGGACAACTGCTTCTCAAGTTGGCTCTCCACAGAAAGGCAACGTAGTACAGAAAGGTACTATGGCCACTGGAGAGACACATAGAATCATGGAATGGTTTAGGTTGGAAGGGACCTTAAAGATCATCTAGTTCCAACCACCTGCCATGGACAGGGACACCATCTGCTAGACCAGGCTGCTCAAAGCCTCGTCTGATCCTATGGCAGAAGGAATAAAATGAAAGGGCAGAGTAAGGAACATTGCTGTTTTCTAACTGACATTCATTACCATAAATGAAGTTATAATCAAAGGTTCAAGTGCAACACAGGTCATGAGCCCTGAATTAGCAAAGTCTGGGGAGCAGAAAAAAAAAATTAATGGCCTTTTAAACCTGCCCTTGATCTTTTTTGACTCTATAGTATCCTTTTTTTTTGCTAACTAAACATTTACTTTTTTTTTTTTTTTTTAAATAGGTAGAAACCAGGGGAATATAAAATGGCCAACAAATGGAGGACCTGAGTGGAAATGATGTTTTACAGAATTTTTAGTGTGTTAATACCACTAATTTTGTAACTTAGAGAAATCTTTTAATCAGATCAGCAGCATTGCCTTGTGAAAATGCTCTTGTCAATGGAGCTTTGTGTTGAAAGATTGTTTTGGTGCTCTAATAGTAATAAGCCATAATGTTCCTGCTGCAGAAGCTTTGAAAAAAGTTTTCTTGCATTCTAATCCCAGGTACTGAGAAAAGGGGAGGAGGAAAAGGGCTGGTGCCAGGTACAAATAATTCCTTCATGGTCTTGGAGTTCTGCTTGTTTCTGAGATCTTCTTTCCCCTTTTGTTCTCTAAATAGAAATCACATGTTATCCAGTACAAGAGAAAATGAGGGTTATTAATTGTTAGATAACTTCTTTTCATTATAGTTAATAAATAGTAATTTGGAATGATAGAGGAAAGAAGCAAGGGTACAGAATATTGCATTCTTGCAAATATTACCCTGCTCTCTATTTGGATATTTGATAATGATACCATCTAGAAGGCCAGTAAAAATAGTGAAGCTGTGAAGCCATGCTGGCCTTGCCTCTGGTTTGTTTTCAAGGAATACTAATATTCCGTGGACTTTATAACTGTAAATATATGAGATTCTGTTCCAAGATTGTAACAAATAATATTACACAAACTTTTGCTGATATGTAAACTAGTTTCCTTTAATTTGGTATCTATGCTTTCATGAAACACCAAATACTTACTAGCTTTTCATATGCTTCCTCCCAACTTTGGGTCTCGGTTGTGAATGTCCTCACTTCTTCCATGGTTCTCCCAAAGGCTACATGAAGCAGGACTTTGGAAGTTTTCTCTGAGATAAGTCTCATCCCACTTTCTGAAAAATCCTCCAGATACTCTTTCCAAAGTTAGTAGTGTTTGTCAACAGCACATGGTAACACTGAGTCTGAAAAACTGATTGGAATTACACTGCAAACAGATACTACACAGAGCCAGTAGACAAAGGAACCACAAAGCTGTCTTTGAAGGAATGGATGAACTCAGTTAAAACCACAAAGATACTGAGTGTAAATCAGGCAAAGACAGGTTGCCTACAGTTGCTTCCTAAAATTGCAGGACATATGCTTAAATGGAACTCGAGCAGGTAAAATAATCAGGTAACTCCTTACTAGATGTAGTTTGCATTGTTTCTTTTAATTGTTCATCTAACTTGTGTTTTCCACTCCACAGGACACTTACCCCTTCATGTGAATAATGGTGTGTTGTGGTAATCTGTACATATTAAAATATTTGCTATAACACTAAACTAAACAGCTACTGTTTTTCCTTACTTTAGCGTTAATTAAAAATGGAATGCTATTACTCTTCTCTTTTGACTTGCTTAAAGCCTCTTGGCCTTCAGTGGCTCTGTGGCAGTGTTGTTGTCCTAGATCTCTGTCAGCACACTGTATTTCTGGTGGCATGCTGGATAACACATTTCCAAGAGGCTTGTGGGATACAAAATCTCTTATGCAGCAACTCCTGCAGTACTTAGCTTCATGGTAGACATTTGAATCTGTATCTTTCATTAAGTCCAGACCAATCTATACTATACTGGCAGTAAAATATATCATAGCGGTCTACGTGAACGTGGATACAGCCTGGAGAGACACTGGCACAAGAGGACACGGATCTCACGGGCAGAGATGAATGCAATGATCTTGTCCAGCTGCCCTTGTGTCCTTCTTCATGTCGCAGTGCAAATATACTCAGACCCTGCTGCTCCAACATTAATGATCCACTGATCAGAGTTTAGGAGATACTGTGAAATGTGCAATGATGGATAAGCCCCGTCTGCTGCAATTGTTTTGCACTTTTAAGACATTTGCCAGATAAGAAAAGAGAAAAAGTTTATGGACTTCTGTGCTTAATAACTTACTTAAATTTCTGTTGTAAGAGCAATGTAGTCTTCCCCAGGGGAAGGGAAGAAAAAAACTATGTACTTATGAACCTGTAAAATTAGGTTGGCATCGTTTTAGAAACACTTTTATGCTTTGTCCCTTTTATTGTTAAAATAAAAAGTATGTGGTCTCAGCCTGGCGAATGTTCACTTGTATGCCTAAAACTGAAATCAGAAGTATTAAATGGGACTAATGACATATATACATGTTTACAGGTTTGGACCAGAGGTTTTTTTTCAAAGCTTTTTACCTGTTTAGAATTGAAAAGAAAGATGAACTTGGTTTAAACAAAGAGAAGATGCTGTATATTCCCCCTCCATCCCAGCACAGTCTGCACACTGTTGGAAGAATTGAGGTTTTGTGTTCTAAAAGCTGTAACAGTGTTTCTACTAACACTGTGTAGATCCAAAGCATGCTATGGCAGCTTCACAGGTGGAGTGTGAGTAACAGGAAAGTAGTACCTATGCTGTGAACAAGCCTGCTGTTGCTTAAGAAAAATGAATCTGACCTTCCCCTGTCAAAAAAAAAAAAAAAAAAAATTAACTCTAAGATTTGAAATCAGTTTCTTTCATAGTTTTTATTTCCTTAGAATTGTAGTGAAACTTTTCTAATTTCAAAAGACCTTTTTAGCCTAATTTCATAAAGAAATGAGGCCTAAGCAATCTATTTTGTCTTCATCTATCTCCTTGTCACCCTCTTCTTCCAGAACCTGTTGTTGCTTGATGTCAGCCGAAATAGATGAAGATAAACGTGTTTCCACAATCTTTGTGAAAACTGGCTTCTGAATCAGAGGTTTGTTAGGGTGCCGGAGCTAGTGTTGGGGTCAGCCATGGACCATGGTGTTTGCTGGCAGCTGGCAAGTGACTAGGATCTCTGTGCTGACTCGCTGGTGTTCAGCCCCTTGCTTATCTCTGGGCTAACTGTAGCTCATGCTGGTGCTTGTCTAGGGGGCAGGCACAATAGAATTAGGCTGGGAGTGCAGGAATGGGTGCTGAAGGTGTTGTAGGGGAAGGAATAAAAGGGAGGTTGTTGCAGTGGTGGTGATGGTGTGGGGGACTTGGGCTGGAAAGCAGCAGAAACTGAAGTGGCTGTGTGTGGAGGAGTGGGGGCAAAGCCGAGCAAATCCGGCTGAGGGGTATATGATTTAAATACTGAGGAAATCGGGCTTTGCTCGCTCCAGGGTTCACTGGACAGCTTGCTGGTCACTGCGAATACACTGACCAAGCATTTAGCTTGAAAAGTGCCAAATGTAATAACCTGCGAGTATAAATAATTACCTTGAGATCCAGCAGCCCTCTTTCAGTTTCATCGAAATTTTGGGGTTTTTTGTTTGTTTGTTTGGTTTTTTGGTAGCCCTTCCTTGATGTGAACCTAACTATTTTGTCCTAATATGTGAACCCCCTTGCATAAAAATCTTTGTAAATAAGCAAGGAATCCCAACTATACAATTCTCAGCTTCTGCCCTGAGCTTGGGAATTGTTGCTGCTTGTTTTCAAGTGTTTCCAAATAGCATACATTTACCTGCTTAATAGTGATGATGTAGTTTGGTAGAGTTGGTGGGATGTTAGCACACTTAACCTCATCCGAGGTAAGAGCAGAGAAACTGCTTTGCAGATTATTCTTGAAATTTAGGAAAAACTTGTGGAGAACTTGTATTAACTCTGATACTGCAAATAGTGCAGGAACCAGTTCTGTAGACCTGTCTTCAGTGTCTTAACAATGTGTTCTTTGAGAATGATAAAAATTTAGTCTGTGAAACCCTGCTGTCAAGAGCCAGTCTGATGCCATTACCTGCCTTCGTGGGTGGGATTATTTAAAATGTACTCTCCTCCTTCCCTGTCTCCCAGCTGCACTGTTCCTGTTTATGTTCTTTTATGGCTTTCTGATTTGTGTTATCTCCACAGTTTTGTTTGTGTTTAGGCTGAAATATTTTCACATCAAAATTTCTCAACCTGATCCTGATCCACTGTGGCGTTCAACTGCTAATTAGCACTGCAGGTGTTTGATTGCATTAACAAACACTTTTTGTTGGCTAAACACAATAAGCTACGGAATCATGTTACTCAACCCATTATTGTGATATGCCTACTAACAGCATCAGAGAATTTGGCTAGACTTTTTTTTCTGGAATGCTATTGCATGAATTTGCTGAATTTTCTGTTCTGGGATGAGGACGGTGCCTTTTAGCACCAGGCAATCTCAACCTCATGTTCATCACTTGCAGAGCTAAGCTTGATTTGCTTTTGATTTTTTTTTTTCCAGTGCGAAGCAGATTGAGGGAAATAGTGGGAGCATCCACCAACTGGAGGTACAGTGTACATTAAATGTATTTTACTTTATCTGTGAAACCCAGGCAGAGCTCAGGGTTGTGGAAGTGGAAGTTAACAATGTTAGCTTGCTGACTGGGGAAGAAAGAAGATTCAGCTAAAAAGTAATGCAAACGATGTTTCTGAATTGTTACTTTGTGGATCACAAGAAGGTTTGTATCACCAAAGGAAGAAAATAGGTGATCTTAATGCTTACAAGATTCTCCCATCAGCTTTGAATCCAGTGAAAGTGTAAGAGCTGTAGGGTCTGGCTGGAAATGTTACATTGCTGTTGGTTGCTCTTGAGTTATTTGTTGGTGGATTACCAGCATGCTGGTGGATTTATCCTGCATTGGATTCAGAGGCGGCTGAGCTGGCTCAGTGTGAAGCAGGCTGCATTATGAATGGCCTGGCAGCACCCATGTCACTTTGGAAAATTGTCAGCTCAGGACTGGGGTCTCCTTAGTCAGCTGTATCTTGGGCTGTGCTTTTCTCTGCTGTAGTTTAATATTAATTTACGTACAGTTTAAATAATTGATGTTTTGGCTTTATTCAGGTTACTTTCCTCCCCCTCCATTACATTGAATAAGCCAGAGTTGACTGCAATCCTCCACTGTTATCAGTTCTTAAAGTCAGTATAGCCTGGGGGAATTATGTATTGCAGTTTGATTGTTGCCATATTCATTGTATTGATTGTTAGTTTTCTTATGGCTGTGTTTGCTGAGTTCTTCTTTCACACTTTGTGCACTGATAGGGAAATGAAGAGATGCTTGCCTGAGTGGAGTGTCTAATGCGTACAGGCCTTCTGACTAGGTTTATCTAGACAGGATTAGAGTCACACTAAAGAAAATGTCTGTATCTGGAAAGCTGATTTTTGCTTAGTAAGACTACTGTCTAAGCATGAGAGAGCTTGAAATTTTTAGTAGGTCAGCTGAAAAGGGCACTTAAAAGAACCTTTCCTGCAGCCCAGAATGTCTGGGAAGGAACCTCGCCATATGGAAATACTACCTGAGGATCAAGATTTTAGAGGCTCTGGAAAAACTTGATCTTCTATCAATTTCTTTTTCTGCACTGCTCCAACCCTGGCAAGAGAGTAGGCTGAAGCCAGGATCATCATAACAGTGTTTTTCTTAGATAGGTATGTCTCTTGTGGTGTATAAATTACAGCAGAAATGGTTTGTGGAGTGCTGTATGCTTCAACTACTATGAAGAAATAAAGCTGGGGACCCCATAGCTGGGAGCGCATGAGAATGGCAGGGTTAATACGGGCGATCTGAAGGACAAGGATCATGTTGCCTTTGAGATCATACTGTTAAAATGGAGTGACAAAGAGTTGATACATGTGGACACCGAACACCTGCTGCTTTAGTTAAGTTAGGCCATAGAATGGCTGAAGGGGACAAACCTAAGAGAACAGCTTGATAGACAGGGGTCCTGAAATGGGAACTAGGGAAGGACGGATGCACATACAGCTGTATTGCTGGGAGAGAGGAGAGATAGATGCATGTTGGAGGAATGCCTTTGGCTGTTGTATTTGCTAAAAGGAAACTTTGGTTTGTGATTGCTCTTGTAAAGGCCAGTAGCATTTTGTATCAGAAAGAAATATTTTGTGCATATATTTATTCTGGTTTTGTACTTAAATTGTAATTAAAACTATTAATCTGCTCATTGTTAATTACAGTCTAGATGGAGTTGTGGCCATTTCAGAAATAAATAGTGTAATTTCTCAGAATGTTTAGGGCAGGCATTAGTTAATACTTAGATCAACTACTGTTACTGTATGACTGGTACTGTGGTGTGTAACAGTATTTGTCTGTTGAAAAATGTTATTGCCTTGAGACCAATACTTCTGTATATTGAAGAGCACATTCTGAAGTTGAAGTCAAGAAGAGTTCTGCTGCTGACCTCAGAGGAGCCAGGATGGCACTGGTGAAAACAGAACATAGTTAAATTTTTATTGTTTGGTCTCTATGTGCTTGTAGACAAATTTCTGGTTTACTCTCTGATTAAGATTTACCCTCTGATATAATTTCTCTGAAACCTTTCACTGAAAGACCTTAGAAACAAATCTTTTAAAAAGCATAAACGTGAATCATCTTGGACATTGCATCTTTCCTTTGTCCTCTAATATATTCTATTTTTATACAGTGGCATTACTTCAAACATTAACCCCCTGGAGGAGGTTGTTATCTTTCTGTTTTCTCTGAACTTTGCAGTAGCTTTGTTGTTCAGATGTGGTAAACCATATTTCATATTTAAAACAAACAAACAAACAGATTTTCTGCTAGACTTTTTTTCTCTTTGATCATGGATTGTTAATATTTTTCCCCAAATTATTAAACAGAAAAGAGGGAATATAAATATGTTGCAGCATGACTGCTTTGTACTTCTCTTTCAAAAATAAAACTCAAAGCAAAAAAGTCTTCATCTTAAATGGCTAATTCCCAGAATTTATCCAAAGTCAAAACTTAAGACATACATTATTTTTGATGAAAAGGTTCTTTCTGTTGTTTTCTTTCTTTTTATTTATGTATTTTTAATTGGTTTTGTTAAACACAATGGCACTCAGGTCTCAGCAATGCAGCATGCACAACTGAATGAATGACACATTTCCACAAGTTTAAAATTAAGTTTGGTTACATGCCTTCTCTTGCTCTATGAAATGGATTCATAGTTTTGCATACTTGTTGGCTTTATACTGGAACTGTTGCATGTTTAACCCAGCGGTTCTTAATGCTTTGTTGTTGATTCTAGGAATGTTATGAAATACTTGCTTTATTCAGTCAGGTTGCACTTTTAAGAGGAGAAACATTTGGGGGAACAGGTAAGAGATAATGTTGGGCAAGGTTGTTGTATCTTGTAGATACCTGTGCGAGGAACCAACTTGGTAGATTGGAAAGAAGTGACAGCAAGTTGGCCTTTACTCTTTTGTGAGAGTTGCAACCCCTCTTACTTGGTGCTGGAAAAGCAGCTCTGAAGGCATAGTGCTCCCTTCCCTGTGTTATTTCTTTCTATAACCTTCTGATATGGTCATAAGAAGACTGGGTAAGAAGAGAGAGGGAAATAGATTAATTTCCCCTTTCTTATAGCTTGCCGATCAAGTGTATGCTATATGAACTGATGCTGTAAAGGAAGAACTCACCTGTGGATGATAGCAAGTCTTAGCAGATTAGTTTTCTTTGTTGTTAGTGATAACCAACACTGTACATGCTTTACTTCTTGGGAGCGATTGTAAGTTGACAGTCCTTCAAAAATTGGGACTGTGGGAAGAGTTGTGATATGGTAGCTATGGAAGACATAAATATACACAAAACCTCATAGGTTAAATTGTGCCTGATTTGTTCTTTTCAAGGGGAACCATTTTGGTAGCATTCAGAATTAGATAATTTTTGTTCATCTCTTTAGTGCAAAGTATGTGCTTGCCACTTGTACACAAAAATATGTAAATGTTTTCTTCAGTAGTCTTGCTTAGCATATCTCATTATGTGCATTTCACATTCTTTTCATGGCACGCTTACTGTGTCTTGCTGCTTTTACTACTGTTTTGTTTTCATTTTCGTAATCTTCAATGTGACATTTTTTAGCTGTGGTTGCAGTTCTGTTGTCATACTCCAGTGTTTTTTTTTCCTTACCAGGGATCATGTGCAAGCAATGCAAGAAAGAAAAGCTCTTTATACTTTACTGGCAAAACGGCAGGAAGATCTCCCTCCTAGGAGGATGAAGGATAGCTACTTGGAAGTTATTCTACCTCTAGGAAGTCAACCTGAAATAAGAGAAAAGTACCTGAATGTACACAACAGCGTAAGGTAACAGAGGAACCATGTTACATATACAGCATAGTGTTAACTTTCATTTACTACGTATGTAGCTATTTAATTGTCAAAACCTTGTATCTTACAGGTTTGGAAGGATACTTGAAGATCTTGACAGTTTAGGAGGTATGTATCTACGCCCTTGTAAAGAATGCAGAAATAATGCAGACAAAGTGAGTTTGTTCACTGCTGTTTGGCATAGTATGACCTCAGGGAGGGAATCACATCAACACGCTATCTCAAAGGAGAAGGAAAAAACCCCAAAAGATACTGATGCTGAAGGAGAAAGAAGAATGATAAAGGACAGAAGTAAAATTGCTTAGCTTCACATTCTTGCCTCTGCCAGTTTTGTAAGGGAGCAGGTCAGGAATAATTTACTGAGAAATGATCCTAGGTTATGAATCTGCATTGAGTATTAAATCAGAAAATTTGTAGAATGTGCTATTTCAAATCAAACCAAATTAGTTTGCTTTTAAAAAAAGAAACCCAAACCAACACAAAACCTAACAGATATTGAGGTGCAACTATTTCAGTTTTCCCTTTGGGGAGAAGATATTATAATGTGGAAAGAACAGACTATCCATTGAGGAAAAATGGAAAACAGTCTATAGATTCTTGGATTTTGTCTCCAAATTGATGTTTAGGGTAAAAGTGACTCAGTTGTTTCATGAGTTAGGGTTTGATCTTTCTGCCCCCCCCGCCCCCAATCACGTTTTCATTTATTCATGGTCTTTAAAAGTTCAAGTTCTTTGACTTTTGTTTTAAGCTAAAACAAGTGACAGGTTGTTAATGTAACTTGGAGATACTTTTCTCTAAAAATGTCACCAGGTGACTTCTTTCTTCATCAAAGTTCTCTAGCTGGTTGGGAACATTTTGATGGAGGTTTTTGACAAAGAATAAGTGTTTATTAAGAGAAATTCCTGAATGGAACAGGGCTTTTTTTGCGGGGGTGAAGCAAAGAAAGACTGTGAGTCAGATGGGCAAAACTGAGGAAGGCAGAGAAACAAATGAATGTGTGTCACGTATCTATTGAGGATAGACAAAACAACTAGATTTCTTTCTGGGACGGGGAAGGTGCTGGCTTCAGTACCTGTCTTGAATTAGAAAAGGAGACTTGAAACTATTGGTACTACCCTCTATTGGTAGATGAGATGAGCCTGGTTTTCACCCTGTGCCTGTTTATTTTCTCTGGAAATCTGTGAAGTTCTTCATTTTTTTTTGTGTTGGAGCACAAAATATCTTTGCCTTGTTTGTAATCATAGTGGGCTTCAGTCAGTTCTGCTGGGGATATGTTGTTTTAATGGGGTTAATCAAGATTCTGTCCCAATTACACAATATTTGGGATGGTGGTCAGCACTTTGCACAGGACAGTGTACTGTTTCATTCTGCCCTGCCCCCCGCCCGGTATATTCTCTGATCTCAGCAGATATACTGCATAGAGGTCTGACTGACTTTAGATTTTTCTCTTTGGCAACAGTATTCTGATAAATCCCATTCAGTTTCTTACTAATCATATTGATGGCCATGAATTGATAGGCAGAACAATTTTTAGAATTGTGACTTCAGTAATTTTAGGGAAACATGTCTTAGATGACCTGCAAGGTCAGAAATCTTTCTTCTTGCATGTCTCACTGTTAGGTCTAAACAGATACTTTTGATTATGGAAATCTGTATTGAGTGAAAATCACATGAGTACTAGGAAAAAAACCAAACTACTTTGCAGCCTTGTATTACTCGAAGAAGTCTGTTTACTTGGATGTGCTCTTATGAGCAGAGCTAATTAATTTAAATAGTGGTTTGGCTAGTAGTAATTACAGTGTGATAAATATGTCTGACTATGCTTTCATACCTGTAAGGCACAGTTTTATCTAATCTGCACCTCCTTAAAGGAATCAGTAGTTGAAAATAAGTCCTCAGACAGCATGTATCCTTGGACAACCTGCAAGAAATCAAAATAAAAGCTAGGAAGGATCTGAAACTGTGGGCTGCAGGGGTAGAGGGAAGAGATTACGTGGAATTGGATCTGGAGCGAGGAGCTGATTTAAAGTGGTCAATTACATTTCTATTTGTAGTAAGTAAATATGCATATAACTGAGATAGCTGCTGAATCATTTTTCTTTATAGCAATCCTGTGAGTTACATACACAAAATGTGGAAGTCATGTACTCTGAATGATACTTGAGTTTGTGTTTTACAGGTACTTCTCATGCTTCACAAAGATGGTTTTGGTCTGTTCCACTGAAGTTTTTGTTAAAAAGGTGACTTAGTTTTTGGTCTCTCCACAGTTCTTATTTGCTACACTCACACCAAGCAGGAGATGCAGCCAAAGTCTCCTTTATCAATAGTTACAGCTCTGGTGGATAAAATCAGTAAGTGGCAGTTTGGTCAGTAGAAATGGTTTCATCTGTTTGTCTTACTCTTTCAGCAGCTATTGCCTTCCTTGAGTTGTTACTGAGGATACCTTTTCACTCTCCTGTTTAGTTCACTTCATCTTGTTTTGGTTTTGAACTCTGAGTACTATGGATTTTGTTGAAGGGGGAAGGGAAGAGGGTTTTCAGCATTTCACATTTCATATTTCCTTTCCCTTCAAAATACAAACTCATGCTTCCTGCACTTCTGTGTTTGTTTTTATTTTGGCACGTGAGTTTCTCAGCTTCATTATTGAACAGTTGTTTGTTCTGGTGAAGCTGGATCTTGCTTGTGTCACATGTTCTGCTGAACACCGCTGTAGGTCTGCCATCTGTGTGCCTACTTCCTTCTCCTGTTCTGGCTTTATAAGTCTGACACGGCAGAAACTGCAGGCTGGCAGTGTGGACCCTTGCAACAACCATCTTTTCTGGGTTGTCTTTGCATGTGTTGCCACTTACAGAACACAAAAATGTCTTAGAAAATCCAGTCTTTCTAATGTTAGATGTGAGTAATGTAGCAGCCTCTTACGTTTGTCTTGTAGATTTGTGCAAGAGGATTATATATCCAGACTGTGACATCAAATTCACAGGCAATGTTTCTTGGGTTGGGAAGACCTCAATGGAAGTGAAGATGCACATGCTGCAGGTTAGTTCCTGTGACTTCTGTCCATTTCATTACAGGCATGAAGTGCTTCGGGGAAATTCTGGATGATATTAGCAATGTAAATTTTCTAAAATAACTAAATTTTCTAGAATAACTGTTTCTAAAAGGCTTGAGGCAGCCCTAGTGTTTCAAGAATAAGACAACTTCCACTAGTCTAGATGCAGCAAGATACTCTGTTGCTAATTTTTCTCTCAAGACATGCATTTTTCTTAACCAGTGTTTTGTAATTAAACTGAAACACAGTACTCCTAGAGAAAAAATAGGTTGCTGTGCTCTGCATGTTCTTAACTAATATTCCCCTTGATTTTGACAAACTTTATTTTCCCTTTACCTTAAAATTTATAGATTTTAATGTGGATATTCAGATTCATTATTAAATTGTATCTCTTGTGTTCATCTTATCTACTGTGTAGCACAATTTTTGTAGTAAGTTATGAACTATCAAATAATAGAAAAACAAATGAAGGTTGTAACAAGGCAACACTGTGCAGGAAGCAAGAGGAGTATTAATAATTAAAATAAAAAATCCTTAACATTTCTATTGAATATTTACTGTCAATTGATTAGTTAACTGAAGCATTAATTTAGCTATTATTTAGGGTAGCAAATTAGCTTTGAGCACTGAAGTGGTATTAGTGGCCATATTCAGAGAAACAGGTAAATATTTTTTATTCAGTTTGCCACCCTAAGTGAAGTCTTTGATATAGAAGATAATGTTTTACCTTTATTGTCTGAACTCACAGTGCTGACAATCGTAGCAATCTGTTAGTGGCAGAAAATGTTCTAGCATTTCTTAGAATAAAGGGTAAGTGTGTCCTTTTACAATGCCTACATTGATTTCCTCCCTACCCACCTGAAAGTAGTAGTTAATAAGCATTCTCAGTGTAATGTTTACATTGCAGAATTCCTGAAACTAGAGTTTTAATTTGTGTCATTTCATTCTTTTTGACCTGTTATGAGAGATCTTGGATGGGATGACAGAGTCGGAAAGTAAACAACATTAACAGTGTGATGGCATAGTTGACGTCAACTGAATAGCTTGCTAAGCACATTTACAATTATAGTTTTAAAATCTAATTTGTTTCCTCTCTCTCTTAGCTACATGATGGTGATTACAGCCCTGTGTTAGATGCAACCTTTGTCATGGTGGCCCGGGATCCAGAGAATAAAGGGTAAGTTGTAGGACAGGAAAGTTTCTGCTGTGGTGAAAATAGCAAACATGGCAGCTTGCTATGTATGTGTAGAAGGCCTATAGTGTAGGTGACAGTTCACATAGTCAGTGTTTCTTGCTGGTGTTACTTTCCTGTGGCAAGCTTCAGAGCATTGATTCAGCAGTCAGATGATACCAGGAATTGCTGTTAGTCTTGGAATCTGACCCTTTTTTTATCAGATCTTCCCTGTGTTTGAATGACTGGCCATATAAACACAGAAGTGAATAAGTCTGCTAGAAACCCACCTGCATTCTGAGAGGTGTTAGAATTAATTGCTTTCTTGCTATAAAACTGGAAAAAATTGAGTTTTAATGGTCAAATACTCTTTGAGTGAATAATGCCATTAATTCCCTAATAGACACGATAGGTGTCATCAGAATAACTCAGTCTAAAACTTGCTTATGTAAGTAACATGGAACTGATAAGTATTCAGAGAACATAAAAAAAACCAACCCAAATTTCTTACTTTTCTGGTTTTACTCTTTCTGTAATTCCTTAGTCATTAAACTAACAGGCTACTTAGTTTTAGTTTTGGTTTATGACTCCTAGCACCAGAAAAATTGATCCTATTTCTTACCTCTTTCTTGTATAGCCTGCAAAAGTAAAAAATGATTTTCTAACTAGCTTTAATAATTGCCTGTATTTAATGAAGAAGGATATATTTAATGAGGGGGGTTTTCTTGACATAATTATTTAGTCCTGATAATGTCAGAAATAGTTACTAGGTTGGTTTCCTTCAGATTTATAATATTTTCTTAGAACCCATTAACATACTGTACATTAAAATATATGTATATAATTATGGTTCTCATTTTAAGGACTTATTTTGCAAAAGATGTACATCAAAACTGATGTAATTATACACTAGCAGATTGACTGAGGACAAGCCTATATGGACTTGTGCAAATAGATATAAACTTCAGTTGCTGTTCTTCAAGCCAGTTGTATTTTGGAAGCATTCTGTCCGTATGAGGAAGATACTTATTCTATGTGAAGTAAAAACCTTTCAGAGAGGGACAGGGTATGTTAGGTTGGTTACAGTGCCACAGAAACATGGCTGTGTAGCTCTTGGGCCATAGCAAACTCTCATGTCAGCAGCCTGGGGCTTGAACAGCTGATGTAGATGTGTCCTGAGCTGAGGAGAGGGAGAATGAGCTCTATCATGGAGAAGGAGCTGGTGTGTCTCTGAAATACAGAGGTTTAGCAAACCAGGAAGGACCAGTTTATTCTAAGCTAAAAGGTCCTATCTGCATGCCTCTGTCATCATCCCAAGTAAAGTCTTGGGGTAGAGTTGAATTGTTCAGCAGATATTTGTTTGTGTGTATGCATATATATATTGTTCTGAGCATTTATATAAATGTTGAAAATAGAAAAATAATAACTGGAAATTATGGGGAAGAATGGCTCTTGAAAATAAGTGTTTGCCTTTCCTTGTGACAATAAATAAATGTTATATAATTAGGTCAGAGTAAACTTATTTGTGCAGCAAAATAAACATTTGTGCTCAAGGCAGCCTCATATCTTCTTTGATAAGTGGTATATGTGGTAAACAGCTTTTGGCTGTTGATAAGACTGCCACGGGAACATGTAGATTATAAGAACACTTGCCAGCTACAGCACTGTGCACTTTCTATTCTATGAGGAGTGGTACCGTTCAAGTTTTATATATCTGTTTTAGACTATCCTACATCGTCGCATCTTCATTTGCTGAATTTCTAAACAGCTTGACAAATCTTCATTTTAATCTATGTGTACAGATTTAGCTCTTTAAGAAGCATAGATGCATTGCTCTTAATTATACTGTATAGTGGTTGGATCATTTAACTGCCTTTTGAGAGTTAAAGCTAATGTGATATTCTGCTGGCACCTGCACAATATGAAATAATCTATTTATTTCTATGATATAACCTGAAGTATCTCTTTTCATCTTGTACTGTGTATGTAAGCAAAAGTGGAAGACTCTTATAATGTGTTTACAGGAGAAATTATTGTGAAGTTTGTAACAAAAAAAATAATTCCTGTCCCTAGGCCAGCATTTGTTAATCCACTAGTTCCTGAGAGCCCTGAGGAAGAAAAAGTCTTCAAGCAAGGGGAATGTATGTCATACTTCCTGGTAGTATGCACATGTGCCTCAGGTTCAACTTTATAAGGAAGTAAACTTCAGAAGTGTTGCTTAGAAATGCTCCTCATTTGTTTAAAATAATGTTTTGTTCTGTCTCGTGACAGTAGTGTAAGAGAGTTTAAAAGCCTGCTATCACATTCTTGGGAACTCTGGCTAAACTGACAGATAAGGTCAGTCCTGATGTGCTCTGCACCCCTGTAGAGTTCTCGGTTTCTAGGCTGCTCGCTCCATTTCAGATCTGAGTGCAACACAGGCTTTCCTAATGCTCTGGCTGATCGATTGCCCCCATGGTGGGCCTGCGGAGTGCATCACAGCTCCCTGCCTGTCTGATTCCATGTTCATTTTGGGAAGAAACTCAGAAAAAGAAAGGGGGAGAGCAGGGGAAGAAGTGTGTAGCTCCGTCTTCTTTTGTTTAAAGCTGGAATATTTAAGAAGAGAATTAGAGAAACATTAAAGACTGAATAAACTGAACAGATCTTTTAAGCTAAAATTTCAACCACTGTGGCCTATGGTAGTGAGGTCTGTCATAAATTTGGATTCTTGTACCATTGGCAAAAACCGAAGAAGGTTGGTTGTTCTGTTAGGTTTCTTCTTTGATATGTTTTTCTGTACTTTGAGGGGAATACTGAAGTTTTCTGTAGGAGCCATGGGTGGTTATCATAGTTATGTATAAAAGGTCTTCATCACATTGGTGAGGAATCAGTGAAGCACTGCCTGTTTTTTTCTTTGATGCAGTCAATTCTAAAGGCCAGATTTCTGTTTGAATCTATGGGACTGTGGAGTTACAGCTTTTAGCTTTTGGGGGAAAAAGAGAAAAGGAAAGAGATGGCTGATTCCAGGTTAAAATGTTCAAAGCCAAGCCAAATGTTTTTTTCTTTGAACTGTAATACGATTTTTTTGAAATATTTAGTGAACAAGCTGAAGAGGATTGATTTCAGCACTGCTTCCTTACTGAAAATGGCTCCCACTGCAGAAGAAAGAAATATTATTCATGACATATTCCTTAATACCCTGGACACAAGGCAAGAAGGGGAGGGGTGGAGGAGAACTGAAGTCTTATGCAAAAGTCATGTGCCTTTTAAGTGGGTGCTTGTAAGAGGGTAGTCTGGAATAAAAGCACACATTTTATTTTCCCATTTCACCATTTAAATTCTGTGGCATTTTGTTTGAAACACAGGTACAAATTTTAATGTGACATATGCATCTCTTAAAAGAGTCTTCTGTTGTTGTGTTAGCTGTGCCAAGATGGTGAAAAGTGACAGTATAAGCACAAAGAGCTCCTGAGCCAGCTGTTAGGAATAATCTTGAGGAAGGGGGTTAAAGGTGCTTACCCAAATAAGGGAATGGAATGGTTTTGCAGCTGTGTGACTTACACAGTCTGAGAGTTTTCTGCCTTGATACCTAGGAAAAAAACCTGTGAGGGTAGGAACTGGCCATATTTTGGTCAGGTAACCTTGCAATGTGTTTTAAATATAATACCTGAAAGCATTATTTGAGGGAGACTGTTATTGGTGTACTTCTGTTATATTTGAGAGCTTTGCGGGAAATCATCCATTGCCAGTGGTGATAGAACAATGCCTAAGGGCATTAATGCAATGTATTTGTGGATAATTTGTTATTTCTTTAACTTATTACACAGTTGTTATTTTCAAAGCTGTTTACCAAAGTGAGACATACTTTCCCCTAAAATTAGCAGTTTTATTTTGTACACATTCTGTCTGGATTTGAAAACCTCAAACTGTCTGCATGTTTGATGTTGAATTACTCTGTTAGCTCATTATGTGCTTTTAAGTCCTGTTATGACTTAGAAAACAGAGTAAGGCTTTTTCTGACAGGCTTTGTGGTTGTGATTCATCTTTTCTTTCATGTACCTTTCTCGAGCTTGTTCATTCACATAAGCTTGAGCATTAGCAGATATTTTTGAAAGATCAGGAGCATAGGCTTATTGCAGTAAAAATCAAAGTATCATTTAAGTAAGTCTTCAGTGTCAGTTGGAACAGCTTTTGGTGAAGGAATTTATACTTTTTTGGGGGGGGTCTCTGTTTTGTGGGGGTTTTTTTTGTTGGTTTTTTTTTTTAATTGTTTTGTTGGTCTTTTTTCCCTCAGTGTGTGTCTGCATTTGTTATTTGTGCATTTTTGACTTGCTGAATTCTGCTAATGTGGGCTATAAAGTTTATTGTCTCTTCCAAAGGACAGTAAGTTTCCGGAGTCGTAAATTACCCCCCAATTCAGTGTGGATGGAAGATACAAAGCTAAAAGGCCTACAGATTTGCCATCCTCAGGTATTTTGAAAATTAAATTACAGAAACAGTAACTCATGAATTGTCTTGTAAGATTAATCAATCCATTATTTTGTTTTAGTTCTGCAGTCCTTGCAATCTGTTTAGATCTCAGTTTCTTTTGCCATTTTTCTATTATCTGTATTGGTTACCACTGCAAAATGGAAGATTTTTAATTACCTTTTTTTCTTCCCAGACTACTCATTTTGAGTAAAGAGATTCCTTTGCAAAGTGTTGAGGTTAGGCTTCTGGTTGCTGATACAATTTTGAGGTTTTATGTTGTCAAATGAGTCAGATGAGCTCCTATTAAGTAAAGTTGCCTCAGCCATTTTGACTTGTGTATATATATATTTCAGTAGTGCTTTTTCTATATTCAGATGCTGGGAGTTCTGTTAAATACTGTGAACTAAAGTGCAGACTTCAGCATGATGCTTTGGAAATAATGTGTGTAATATAGCAGTTTTGTTTTTTGTTTCCACATACAGGAACGGAACATCTTCAATAGGATCTTTGGGGGTTTTCTCATGAGAAAGGCGTTTGAACTGGGATGGGCAATTGCTTGTAGCTATGGGTGAGTTGTAGACCTGGAATATTTATATAATCCAGAGCACTGGTGCATACACATAGGTTGGGAAGCCAAGCTAACCAACCTAGTGACAATCTGAGTAGAAAAGAAGTAGGTGTCTAGTGGAATCTTGCACTGTTTAGTGCACAGCCTCATTTTACTTAGAGTATCTGTTGTATTTACAGAAAGATTTGCATCTTGCTCCTTGTTAAGCATCACATGGCAAGATAGAAAATACATCCTTTTCTGTTTTCTTTTATCTTACCAAGCTATTGAGATTGACTTTTGAAGATATGTTTTCTTTCTAACCATATAAAACAGACATTCTGCCAAATAAGTATCACATCTTCTCATTCTGTACACAAGAGGAATGGTTTCTGAACTTCTTCTAGTAGCTGCTTGTGCTTAGAAAGTGTGACTGAGTCATCAGCCAGCAAAGGTCTATGAGTAAGTTTAATGGAGTGTGTCTAGCTTGATGCAAAGTGAAGTGCTTTATGTCAGTGCTTGGAAAACTGAGGCCTAAGCAATGATGGCATAAAGATTGCCTACCAAGTGTAAGTTATAAGATAGAATAACATGTCCTTAGAGAGAGCGTATTTTTATTGGTGTGAGAGTTTGCCTCCAGTTATTTTTGTCTTGGGTGATAACATAATTTTTTAGCACTTCTGTGGCCTCCTGTTTAAGAAAGATTTATTCTGTAGTAACCCTTCATTCAAATGCTGATGAGGAAATATTTTAAACTTCTCCAAACACCCTGGTTATTCTTGAGAAGAAATTTTTCTTTTTCTTGCTCAGGGGTTCCAGACCTTTTATTGTATCTGTTGACGACATCATGTTTCAGAGGCCAGTTGAGGTTGGATCCTTATTACTGCTTTCTGGACAGGTAGGAGTCGATTTCTTTTTTAAAAGAGATAAACTTATCTTTGCTGTAGTCCCTGTTAATCACTGATAATGAACAGCGCATTATGGGAGCGTGTGACTTCGATTGTTAAACAGTGTAGTGAAGTCTGTTACAGTGTGTCAGCACCAATAATAAATTAGTAACTATTACTCTTGTCTTAACTGTGCAGGTCTGTTACACAGAAAAAAACCACATCCAGGTTCGAGTACACACTGAGGTTTATGATGCAGATACCAGGGATCACCACACAACCAATATCTTCCATTTTACATTTATATCAGAAAATGAGGTCCCACAGGTTGTCCCCAAAACATATGGAGGCAAGTATCCAATTAATGCTTTGTTGTCGTAACTCTGCGGAAAAGATGGCTGGCTGTTGGAACACTGGTCATTCTAATAGATGAACTAATGGCGTTTGAATGATTTAACAGGGTTTCATGGCAAACCAAGTTTATTTGATGCTTTCATGACAGCATGGATTGCTTCTTAATCTTACCAATCTGTGTAGTTGCCCCGTACTGACACTAAGTTACTAATGTAGTTCGCTTTTCTCCACCTTATTTCAGAGTCCATGTTGTATTTAGATGGGAAGCGACACTTTGCTGCTGTCATGAAAGAAATCTGACAGACACTGGATCAGCAGAATAGCAGCATGCTGTCTTGGAAAGAGTTGTCACCAGAGATGGCCAACAGACAGGTGCTTGCAATACCCCAAAAAAATGAAACCAAATCCACTCCAAACCAAAATCCTCAAACCTAAACACCACAACAGAAAACACCTTTTAAATGCTATTTATATATTTGCATATATTTGGATTTTTTATTCTTTGCTACTAGAATTTGTTGAAATTTAATTTTACATGCTAATGCTAGGAAAAGAGGCTGAAAAAAAATACAATACTAAGCTTCAGGTAGCTCCTTTTTGTCTTTGAGTTAATTGCATTATGACCTTTGCTGTCTTGTCGCCGTCTTTCCCTCTGCATTGTGCTTCCCTGATAAGGGATAGAAGTTCTACCAGAAAAATGTGTGCAGTAAGTAGATACACACAGTCAAAGCCATTTGACCTGCATTCTTGTGTAAATTAGGTTTATTTTTTGCACCGTGCAGCAAGCATAAGCTCAGAAGTTCCTAGTAAGTGTACAGTGTAAAGCAGGTGCTTTCCATCAGCTGGGATTTTACAAGGCTGTTACAGCTCCTGTTTTGGATGGTGTCATGGTTCCCTTGGGAGAAAACTGATTTTTGGGTTGGATTGAGGTGGCCAGATGGCCTCTTTGGCATTCTGTCTGCTTACAGCCAGCCCTTGCCAGGCTCTGCTAACTTTTTCACTGTAAGTTCCTTAATGAATGATTTTTCATGGTCTGTAGGGTAGAGATGTGATTGGTGAGGTTGGGTGGGACTGGGAAATGGCATTGTAGGGCAGAATGTTTTGGTTTGTTAGGGATTGGGAGCAGAAAAAGTAAAATGCTGCTCAAATGGTCATGGTCATGTTTGGTGCTGGCATTAAAGGTCCAGCAAATCTGTGTTGAGCAGCTCCCAAGTCAGCTGTTGAATGGTGAGAGGGTTTTTATCCAACTGAGGGGGTGGTACAGCTAGAGGACAGCCCCCTTGGCTGGATTATTTGTCTGGTTCCTTTGTAGACTGTAATGAAATATGAGTATTGCACAGCTTTAAAGATTCTCAAGTTTATCTGTGAAGGACAGAGTAATGCCCTGTCACAGAAGGGACACTGTGGGAACGTAACTATGGCATATAAGTAACAGGGAGAAAGTTCTCGACACTGAAGTGTTTCTGATGTGGTGGAGAAAGTTTAAATAATCTCCAGTATCTGGCAGATAAAGCCCAACATCCTGAAATTAGTAAGGGGAGTGGATGGGAGGCATCAACTTTTAGTGGTGAGGATGATTAGTCACAAGCATAAAACTGGACTGATACCTTCAAATCAAGACTGACATTGTGTCTAATCAAGACAACCAAAGAGGAGTAGTTAGGCTCAATGGTAGGTTAAATGGATGAAATATGACATCTTACAGTACATAAGAATAGACTCTGGCTTCCCTGCTAGGTTTAAAATCTTTTGAAATCAGGAAGCAGTAAGAAGAAGTTATGTGAATCAGCACAGATGCTCAAAACAGGTTGATAAAATAAAGCTACATGTTGAAATTTTATTTCTACGTAAGAAAGTTTGAGAAATTCACAATTAAGACCAGCTTCCTTTGGAGCTAAGATAGCACGAAGGTCATGGCTCCTAACAGCTGATTGGTACTCACATGAGGAAGGTGAGTGTTGTATCAACCAGTGTGTTGTGCATCAGCCTTTCTGTTCTAAGATTTGGCTGCCTTCAGAAGTTGGGTATCTTTCCAGTGGAGGGACAGAGGCATTGCTGGATCTGGATCAGTTGAATGCATTGCAGTGAGAGCAAGCTTTTGGTTTCTTGCATGGAGTTTCTCTCTTCAGCCACACTCCAGTGCTGACCCAGCTGTATGCTGTTACAATCTTCTTATTACGGTTATAACACTGTGGATATATATTGTATTTTCTGTTTTTCTCCTTTTTAAAAAACTCTTTTGAAGGTGAATGTACTTAATTGACCACACAAAGAACTGAAACTCTGGAAGGCAGGAAGTGGAGGGATCTATGTCACAGCTATGTGTTATTCCTGACTCTGCAGGATTACATCAACCCAGTGGTCCTACCTGGGTCACTTTTGTGTAACACTTTTAAGTTAATGGGGTACCAAGTTCTTCAGCTAATGCCTTTTCAGCTGTATTTGTCATAACTTCCTCAATTCAGCCCTTGAGAAGGGATTGAAGAGGCAAAAAATAGGTAGGGAGCAAGAGTGGGAAGAAAATGAGTCCTGCAGATGAAGATGCTTAGAAGAATTAGTGTGTTTTCAAAGTTCATCATAACTTAATCACATACCACAATCACAGTAGATACAGAAATGTATGTACACTCATACAGAATGTGTGTGTATATGTAGACACATATGTAAAAGATACAAAAATATATACAGCAGTAAACAGAAAGATGAGGAGTATGTGCTCGCATATTTTTTTACTCCAAGAAGGTAACTCTAAGTTACCACCCTCTCTGATAAGAGGCTAAACGTGTCTTTGTTCAAAGGTGTTATTTATGCATGTCACTCTGTAACTTTGTGTGTGAGAGAAAATTGTTCTTGGATCTCACATTCAGAGTTAAAATGTTTAACAAAACGTTAAGCTTATGTTGCAACTTACTGGCCAACCCATCACTGCTGCCAGTGGCTAAACCATTAACACACAAGCCTAAAGGTATCAGTAGAAAATATTTTTACTTGTAGTGAGCCTTTCTGTGTAACTGGCTGTGGCTCTGCAGTGAAATGTTTCTGCGCCCATCACGTCTTAGAATACAGCAAGGAGGAGGAAGTGTGTGCTAGCTGGATTGCCTCCCCATACCTTCTCACTTAGTGGTGGTATCAAAGAAGATTACTGTGGGACTGGCTGAGCTCAGTGCCTGAAAAAGCACTTTGTTTCAAATGGTTTTATTTTTTTCCGTGTTTGAAATCAATAAAATGACTTTCTCAGACTTACTGTAACAGTTTCTGGTAGCCCTTCTTCAAATACGCGTGGTTCCTTTGCAGCCACATTGTGGTGTGCAGTGTTCTGGGAAGAAGCTTGCTGGGCTGGTGCAGCATGTTTCAGTTCAGAAACATGCTCTAAACCTACTGCATGCTTAACTGGTTGTACTGCACATTCAGTCCAGCCTTTGCTTGGTGGCACAGTAATGACTCCTCTAAATGCATTTTTAACTAGTTGTGGAAGAGGTTGCCTCTTCATGGGCTAGGCACTAGCTCACAGGAAAATAAAAGGGCAAATACTTAGGTTTCATGAAAGAGAAACCAGGGACTCCTTTTGTGGAAGCTGTAGTTGGATGAAGATACCTGCATAGAAAATACACTGGAGCACTTGGCAAGAATTAGTGATGTGCGTGTGGAAAAGGAGTAAGTTTCTGCACTGCTACAGTGCACTAACTTTTGTAGGTAACAGTAAGCAAAATCCTTAGCTTGACATTTGTTTCGCACCTCTGGAAATACTAATGATTCCATACCCACAGACTTCCCAGTTCTTCCTCCCCCTCCACCAAATTTCCAATGTTATTCTTTCATTCAGGGATCTCGTCTTCCCTCTTTTGGCTTCATTTTCCTGGAGGCATTGTGTAACTGAGAATCTGCCTTTGTTTCCACCCTGTTGCCCTGGCCAACTCTCATCTTTCCCCCCTCAAACACTTTTTTCCCCAGTCTTTTCTCTCCTAAAGTTCTGCATCACCATATCCAAATCTCTGTAAAACCCCCTTCTCTTTTTCTATATACATAATCTTTCATTTCAAGTTGTCACTCAGATCTTTGCTTAACGACTATTTCCCTAAGACTTTTCATCCCCATTAAACTGCTTTCTTAAAAAAACCCAGTTCCTTAGCTAATCATTCCTTTGCCATATGCGTTTAGAGGGCTGGGGCCCTCTAAATGTCATATTTGACATAGCTACACTGCTGTAACGTTCAAGGTGTGCAAATGTCCTTGGTTTTCCTGCCACTAGGTGTTTCCAGTCCTGTTTTATTTTCTCAGCTCAGGGCACAAGCACCATTCCTAGGCCAGGTACGAGTGTTATGTTTTTGTGCCTTGGGCTGCTTATGAATAGCCATGTAACAGCTGGGCTTGTGTTCATCACGCTGCAGTTGCGTGGTTATTTGAATGTTCTCTGTGTTCATGCTTTTTGGTGTTTCGGGATTGGTAAAAGCTGTAAACAAAATCCTGAGTAAAATTCAAGCAGCTGATTTACAGCTTAGTAATGTGGGAAACTGCCTTTTTACATGCTGCTCTCTTGAGATCACAGGGGCTGGGCAGCACAGTACCAGCCTTGGGTGCCTCCCTTACCCTCTAGATGAGATTAGGAACTCCTCTCCCCTTGCAGGCCTTGCAGGGATGGATGGGGAGGCTGGGCTCAGTGGAGTTCTGCTTAACCTGGACTTGTTAGTTTCCTATTTAAGCAACAAGACCTTCAGTAGTCTACTGCAGTTACATATTAGTCAAACTCAGGAAAGTAACAAAATTAATGAAATTTTATTGGCAAAATCAAATGGAATGTGACCTATATAATTCAACAGGAGTGAGCCTCAGTTTAGTTTATCAAAATACTTCAGTTTTCCAGCTGGATCTGGAATTATCTGTGCAAGAAAGAAAATGAAAATGTTAGTCAAAACCCAAAGCCACGCAAGCACAACAAACCATAAAACCAGAACAACATCATATTTCAGAATATGGGGTTAAGCCATCCCACAAACAACAGTGGAAAGTAATTTATCAGTTGACTTGATATTAGATTACCGTTTACTTCCAAAGGTACTTAACAGCAGAAAGATTTAACTGACTGGGGGAAGAGAGAGTGCAGCCTACCAAAGGAAGAATTCTGGCAGTTGGGGGCATGTACATGTATGTTCCTTGCCCCCAGAGCAAGATATTTTAATCAATTAACATCTGTAATCAGGAGTCTTAGGATTTACTTACAGTTCTTCCCTTGGCCACCACACTCTCATGGCTTCCTCTGGTTTGATCTAATTAAACCAAACACATTTAGAAGGCATGGCTACATCTTTGAGACAGGCTTTTTGGACTACTTTGCTACTTACATTATGTACATCTTTTGCACAGAGGAGAAAGAGAATGCTTATGTATTGTTCTAGATTTTTAAACTGATAGTACTAGAGCTGTTAATCTCAGCATTCTAAGACTGTTTTTTAGAAAATATGTTCATGTCATATTATTTAGGTGATCCACGGTTATGTAGGGCAGAACTTCCCAGTGCCAAAATATATTTGTTAGGCCAGCCAGCCCTCTTTCATTTTATAGTCTTAATATCCAGCTTCTCTGACTATGCTCCTCTGCTAGCTTGAAAGAGGTGATTCCTAGCCTCCAGTCATCCTGGGAAGTCCTCCAGCAAAGAAACAGCGTTTTTAACGTTCCGGTGTTTTTACTATCAAGTACAATGCTCGCTACTCTGCCTAGAGGCTGCTGGGACCTGCTTTTGGTTGAGACAGCTCTTAAACAACAACTCTGTCGTCACCAGATGGTTCAGAAGAAAGCCACATGCTCAAACAAATGACACTGAGCTCATCTGAACTAGGCAGCTCAGCCCTCTAGTGAAAGTTTCATTATTCTGCTGAGGCTTGATCTAAGCCAGAGAACACTTTAAATGGGTGTTTATCTGAACTCTCACTCTTCTGCTTGTCATGTCACATGTAGGCGAGTAGTAGCAAAGGAGGATGAGCTGTTGTGCAGCAAAGCAGTGCTCTCTGCTGGAGCTCTAATGCCACACTGGCTCTGTCAGATACTACAGCAGCCTGGAACTTGTATCTTTCTTTTTTTGGGTAGTGCCTAGGATCCACAGTAAGACTTGACAGAAAGAAGAATTTATATGGACAAAACCTGAGAAGACAGGACAGACTCAAGAGTTCCCAACTTCTTCCATCAGGTGTTAACAGGAAACAAGTTCTTGAGCACAAACTCATTGCTGCTCAAGAAAGCTTTGTTCACACACGGGGAATTTGAAACAACTGGAATATGTCTATTATGAGGGAAATAATAATTCCACACTAGACATAATAGAGCTCCTAATGAAATCAGTAGTAACCCGAAAGCTGTAACTGTAATAATGTGAGTTTACTCATATCATCTGACTGAAAGTTGCAAAGATTTTGGGTTTAGCTTTAGTGGAAGTGGTAACTGGGTGGTTTTTAGTAGTATATGCATTTAAACATAAGCAGTGACTTACTGTTTCACTGCCAGGTTTCCAACCAGCAGGGCAAACTGGGAATAAAAAAAGGAATAAGTTAGTAAAAGTATTTTTACACACACTTACTTCTGTGCACTTAATATTCTCTTTCTGAACTTGAAATAAAAGAGCACACAAGCATCACATGTAAATATATGTAACTATTAAATATGCCTTTTTCTTTATACATGGGATGGTGTTATAACAGTTTATGCCTGATACCACCTACCACTTCTGTTAACTGGGAACTGCCTATCTCTGGATGGGTATCTATGCCTTCCTTTAATTCTCATGCCCTTCTAGACAAAGTGCTGGCAAAGCAGTATCCAAGAATGAACACCTGTTCTAGTAGAAACAAAAGTTTCTTAATAGAATTCAGGTGACCACACAGAGACCTACATTCCTTGAAAACCAGTGCTAGGGGAAATTTTTAGCAAAGAAAATCAGTTCAAAGATTCCATAAGAGACTGAGTGATTTTATTTGAAGCCTTGCTCAGGAGTAAAGGGATTATAGGATGCAGTTAACATGCTTACTGTGACCACCTGTACAGTTGAACTTCCTGTAGTGAAGTTCTTTTCTGTTCAGAGCTCTCCCTCTGAGCTTTACCCTAATAAGTTATGCCATATTACTCTGCTTTTCAGGCATGCTGTTGGACAAAATGCCACAAATGCAGTTAGGAATTGTGGAGAACTGTTTCTCCTGCTCTGTGCAAAGAATCCAATAAGATGTCTAGGGAGGCTCTCCTCAGCCTTCCTGCAAAAGCTGGAAAAAAAATGTGCTACTCTGGAGATCAATATACTGCAAGACAACTTGGTAACTCAATGAGGCTGAATTTCCTTTGTGAACTGTGTATAGCCTAAGTATCAGCATTTATCTTTTTAAGTCTGTACAGGAAAGCATAATGATGATTTCGTACCTTCCTATAAAGGTACTTTCAAATGCTGGGTGAAACTGAGCTGAAGTAGAAGTTAAGCTGCTGAACATGCGAATCAATATTTAAACAAATCTTTAAATAAATTAATGTGTTTATTAAACTCAGTATTTAAAGAAATGTGAAAAGTTCACCTTATGCTTGAACTGAGGGAATATGAATTCTTGAGGCAAAGTAATATCCTGAAGTGAAAGCTGCTTTGTCAGGGAAAGATGATCATATGGCACTTGCAAAGAAAATACAAGTAATGATGGTCTAACTTTCACAGTATCACCATGTATCTTGACATGAATAACTCTCAATTACTTGTCACAGATCCTCAATGAATGACACAGGACAAGGATGGCCCGCATCTCCATTATTGTAGTATGCCAAATGTACTGAAATATTGGGCCTGATTCTTCATGGCCTCGTATTTTGTGCAGATTTATGCTTGTGACAGATGGCACATAATGCCTTAATTCAGACTAAGGAATGCTTTATGTACTGCGTTCTCATGGATGTGAGGCACAATGTGAATTACTATTCTAGAAGCAATCTCTGGAGATACTGGGACCTTGTAGCAGGGCAATCAAACCACTTCACTCACTACATGAGGCTAGTCTCTATGCTACCAAGTACCTTTCTTCCAAAAAGCTACAAATACAGCTTGCAGTATAAGTAAACCAATTTTCAACATGAAAGTATTTAAAAGAGCACCTTCTCCATGTTTGTCTGTGTATTGGAATGCTTGTACTAAACGAAGCGTTTCATCCACTGATCTCCCAACAGGAAGGTCATTCATCGTGATCTGTCGAAGGATTCTCTTATCGTCAACAATGAAAAGGCCTCTGTGAAAACAGTTTTTTGCTGAGCATTAGGAAACAGAACTAATTACAGTGTTGTGTTTATTTTATGTCTGCTGGATGGGAGGAATTTGATCTCTGCAAACACCATACAATGCCTAACACCTTAGAATACTAGTAACCTACTATTATTTTACATGGAATATCAGATGACACAAGCTGAGGATAAGTTAAAACCAAAACAGGCTATTTCTCTGCAGTACCTAAAACTATGTTTTGACAGGCCCTGCTGGTGGATGTTGCAGATGCTGTGATGTTACAGGGGTCCCAAAAGCAACTAATCAAGTTTATGAAAGATGTATCTCTTGAGGCCATTACTTACCTTTAGTCTTGACTCCACTTGGACTTGGGAGGGCCCTGAGTAACTGTAATTCTGGGGAATTCCGTTTGCCCTGCCCTAGGTATCTGCTGATGACTGCTGTTAAACAGGATATTAACCTCAACCCCTCTTCTGACTCATTGTGACTTTCTTTTTTTGTGTTCTTCAGTGTTTATTTTGTCTCTTGGCATGAATCCCCAAGCAAAATCTGCTCTCAAATGCTTTTTAAAATATAAAATAATAAGTACTACCCCAGCCAAAACCCACCAAACCCAACCCAAAAAATAACTGTAACCAAGTGAAATACCTAAGTGCATGTCCTTGATCTTCCAGATATACTCCATAATCCTTTGAAATCTGGTGTGTCAAATCTGAAAGAAGTGGAATCTTCATAGGTCCAAGTCCTCCTTGTTTCCGAGGAGTATTAATCCTTTGAAGGAAATGAGATACAGGTGTATTTCTCGTAAAGATTTGTATTCC
>NW_009912676.1:6534-10099 GCF_000696875.1 Nestor notabilis | reverse complement strand
GGCAGCGCGCACGTAACGAGCCCTTTCTGCGCCCCAGTGCCACGGCCACGCTGCAGGAGCCGGTGTGAGCGGGGGGTGGGATGATAAAGGGTCACAAGGAGCAAGCCCAAGTCCTGGGGACGAGAGGGTCTGGCAGCAGGCTGGGAGCTGGCGAGGCCTTGCCTGCCCCTCAGAGTCACTCCTGTGGGTAAGTCACAGTCGGGGAGTGGGGGTGGGTTGGTCACAGCAGGGAAAGGAGAAGCTGGAGGGCTGGGACGGGGGCTGCTGTCAGTTCCCTGCCACGTCCCGGTGGCTTTCTGTGCCCCTGGGAGTGAAGGTTTGAGGCTGCGTTAACGCGGGTGCCTTTCTCTGCAGTTCTCGGGCACGTCACTGCCGAGAGGAGCACACAGAGATCCCGGCTCTGCATCCGAATCCTCCTGAGCCGAGGCCGTGTCCTGCAGCCCTGTCCTGCCTCCTCCTGCATTGCCACAGCACAAGATGCTCCTTGTGAGCCAGTGCGTGAGTGGGAATTACTGTGCAGAGGGAGCTCATTAACAGCCAGTTCCTGAGGCATTTAACAGCTTGAAGCTAATGACATGAAAGCTATTTAGAGCTGCCAGGTGACCGCGTTCCAAGGCCATCGACACTTAGCCAGGGTTTGCTTCCAAGTCCCAGAAATGAGAATATTGCTGCAGGCTGAGGAGCCACATAGTAACAGACCCTGAGTCACGATCCCTGCTCCTCTCTCGGGGCTGCTGAGGACTCTTTAATTACAGGACAGGGCAAATCAGCCCTGATGAAGTACTTGTCCCTGACCGGTGGTGCTCATGTTTGCTTGCCCGTGTCTTTCTGAGCTCTCCGGGCGGCTGTCACTGCTGTTACATGTGCACACTCACACATGGCCACGCTGTGGCACCCACCTTCCATTCCGTTTGTCCCAGAGTTCCCCTCTGGCACAGGGAGGCACCTCTTGTCACTCTATAGAGGAGGGCATGGAAGGGTGGAGCTCGAGGTTAAACCGACAAACCGGTTACATGTTCCAGTTCTTACTAAGAAAGAAGGCTCTCAAGCTTTGAAAGGCTTTTGAAAGGATTTGCTCTGGAGTTACAAGGGCCCTAAGGAAGCTGGAAATGGAGCTGTGGTCACCAGCTCGTGCTGCTGCTGCCTCCCCTTTAATTGGGAACAACTGAGAGAAAAGCTTTTTCCCCAGACACTTGCGAACCCAGCTTGGTGAGGCCTGAGCTCCCGGGTGGGGATCTCATGGGCATCACAGGGCTGTGCCTGCGCTCGCAACGAGTGGCCTCACGTGTCTGAGGGCACCTTATCATTCCTGGGCAGCTCTTTATCATTCGTGGGCAGCAACGAGCAGATACTTTGTTCCTTCAGCACAGATAACTCTGCCCGGAGTCAGGAAGCGAGTTGCTAAAGGTAGAGCTGGCAGAGAGCAAAGCCGGGAGGCTGGGAACGCACACGGGTAGGGACGGTGCCGTGCTGCTGTGCCGCGGGTCCAGCCTGGCTCTAACCTTCCTCCCTGCTGCAGACGCCCCCTTCTGCAGGGAGGAGGAGGAGGAACGTTGGGTTCAGGCTGGCAGGTCGTGGTTTGGAGCAAGGGAGCCCTCTAAAGCCCTGTCTGTGCGGCTCAGTGCTTCACCCCAGCACTTCTTTCCCACTGGGCATGGCCAAAGCACCAACTTCTTTTAAGCCTCTCACCAGCCAGCACCACACTATGGGCTCACCCGCAGCTATGGGTGGCCCTCGGGTGCTTCAGCTCCGGCCTCTTTTGATTATCCACATGAAGACAGAAGCAGTTTTGGGGGGTGGCTTCTGTGGGTGGCAAAGGAGGGGGGTGGGATGCCGCTGGTGTGAGCAGAGCTGAAGCTCTCCCATGTCTCCACATGGGTGTTAGCTTTATTTCCTGCTTTGCTCGTGGTAGTTGAGGCAGGCACAACTGTGGGGGGTTTGGGGCAGGGCTCGGCTGAGCCTGGAGCAAAGCTCAGTCAGGGGGAAAACTCTGGTTTTCCAGCATCCAGGATTCCAGCAGGTTGGAGCTGCAGCCTTGTAGCCATGTTGAGAGGAGGGTGGTGCTGGCTGTGGTGAAGGAGGAAGGACTCGAGTGTCTCGGTGGTGCAAGAGCTGGAAGGTCACTAGAGGCAGAGGAAACAGGGTCCAAAGTGCAAAACAAGAGCTGGAGAAAGAACCTGGAGTGAGGTAAATGCTCTTCCTGTGCTGCACGTTGAGGCAGTATCGATGAGGAAGCCCAACAGCACTCGCTGGCAGGCGCTGGGGGGGGCCCCATGGATGGTCCCAGCCTCGCAGCGTGCTGGGAAGGTGCCATCCCAGCTCTGCCACAACTTCCTTCCTCCTTGTGGAGGCAGAAATCGTCCTGCTCCTGCAAAGCCACCGTCGCATTGTCACTTCCCAGCTCAAGTCCAAGCTCAGTCACAGCCGGGACATGTGGCTCGTGGCACTGCCGTGGTGGTTCCTCCCGTGCCCACGGCACTGCCGGGCTGGGAGGGGGCTCAGCCCGTGTTTCTCCTCAGTGAGCAGTGGCTACACCTCGGTGGAGTACTCCATCATGCTGCGGGGAAAGGAGAGGGCTCAGTGGAGGGGAGCTGGCTGACTGGAAAGCAACGGGGAGGTGTGGGAACAGGGTGTTTGCCAAAAATAAATGGAGAAGGAATGACACGCTGGTGGAGAAGCCCTGTTTGTGGGAATCCCTCCATCAGCGGGAAGCCAGGGAATGAAGGCTGAATGGTGGGAGCGTGGTGCTCCCTGAGCCCCGCTCAGCTCTGCTCATGCCTGGCCTTTGGGGTGGCAGCAGGGACGGGGTGACACAAACAGGGCTCAGCCCATGGGGGACGGCAGCACCAGGGCGGCCCAGCCTGTGGGTCTTGGTTACATCAGTTCTGTTTCCGGTTCAAAGATTTAATGTGGGGTTTTTTAAAGATGAAATGGAAAATTTGGGCAGAATCATGTCTTGTTTTCACTTGGAGCTTTTCTTTTTCTGAAGGAAAAGCCCAAGTGAAGCAGCCCCTTCCTCTGGTGAGCACTAAATGGTGAACACTTACCATGGGACTCATTTCCCTGGCCTTGAGTGCCTACAACCTGGGTACCTGAGCGAGTAAGTGAGGCCATGGGCGCAGAGGGAAATGGATCTTCATTTATAGGTAACGTGGCTCATCTTAAAAAGAACCTTTGCTGCTGTAGCAGAGGCTGGGCTGGGAGCCGGGGGAGAAACCACCCTGAGAAGGGTGATGGAGGAGCTGCCCCAGGGGCAGGAGCAGCCCCACTGTGCCCGTGGTGGGGAGTGACCCCCTGATGGACCTGGTCCCCTGCTGGAGGCTGGGCCCTGTGTGGGCACAGCAGCCCCTGGCACCCCCTGGGCATCACCCACCTCAGCTCCTTACGGAGATCGCTGTGTTTTCTGCCCAGGAACGTGTTCTTGACTGACAGGGGGGTGTCGGGGATGTACCAGGCTGCAATCAGCTTCACGCACAGAACCACGTGCTGCACAGAGCGAGGAGCAGTGAGGAGCTCCCCGGGCCCAGCCCCTGCCCTGCCACCGTCCCCCCATTCACCCCAGCCT
>NW_009912676.1:6168-6448 GCF_000696875.1 Nestor notabilis | reverse complement strand
TCCCGGTACCTGCAGCACAGCCCCGTGGGTGCCAGCACAGACCCCCCGTGCCCTGCACCCTGCCTCGGCTCTCCCTTGGCACCCAGGGGAGCTGCCTCCGAGCCCTGTCCCACCACCACGCGTTCCCTGGCTCCAGGCTGGATGTCCCGGTGAGGGGCTCCGGAATGCCGCTGGGCAAGGGCTTTGGGCTGCTGTTACCTGCACTCTGTGATGTTGCTGGGGACAAAGCCTGGTGGCATCTGGGGCAGGTCTGTGTAGAACTCGAAGTCCTGGAGGCGGA
>NW_009912676.1:5424-6126 GCF_000696875.1 Nestor notabilis | reverse complement strand
TGGCTGTGGGTTCATGGCTGCACCGGGCTGTGGTGAGCCCAACCCACAGCTCTTGTGTGCTGGAGAAGACACAAGGGTCTCTGAGTGCTGCCGAGCCTGTCTGGCTGCAGCTTGCTTTTCTGTGGGTTCCCTGGTGTGTGGATTCTCGGGTGGCTGGTAGTGTGGTTGAGCAGGGATTGCAGCCTCCTGTTCTGCTCCCAGGGAGAGCCCGTGCTGGGGCTCTCCCTCCCCTCCCTGGCTGCCCATTTTCACAATGCCCGGGGGAAATGGATGTCTCTGAGGCTTCTGCCCCGTTTGATGGACTTGGCCAGTGATCCAGGCCTTGGAGGGAAAGGGAGGAGGTAGGAGAGAGCACACACAGGCACCCAGTCCTTACATGGTGCTCTTTCCAGTTTACCCACCATAGGGATGGTGTGAACAGGAGGCTGGTTGGGATGCTGAGGAAGGTGCCATCTGGAAAGCCTTCCCCTGCTCCCCTTTCCCGCATCCTGGCATGGGGAAAGGCTCAACTGCCTCCTGCCCCTGCGTCGGTAACACTGAGGCAGGCAGGGACACTGCGGGCAGGGCTGCAGCAGGCAGGGCTGATGGGCAGCACTCACTCCACGCCAGTGCTGTTCTCCGTCACGCAGGGGCTGTACGTGTACTTGTAGACCAGCATGGGGATGAAGTCGGACGTGATGGCGATCACCAGCCCGTTCCCGA
>NW_009912676.1:0-5101 GCF_000696875.1 Nestor notabilis | reverse complement strand
CGTGATTGGAGCTGGTTGAGCGTTAAGGTCCCTCCAACCCAAACCAGGCTGGGATTCTGCGATTCTAAGTGGTACCAGTCCCTGGCAAAGGGATGCTCATGGGCTTCACACCAGCACTCCTGGCACCAGCAATTCCCCGTCTCACCGATGTCATTGGCCTTCCTGGGCACTATGCGCCGGTGCAGCCGCATCATCTTGATGGCATCCAGGTGGATCTCAAAGAGGTTGTTGAAGAAGGCCAGCAGCGGGGCGAGGGGAAAGGCGGCGACGAAGATGGTGGTGAAGCTGTACTGGATCACTGCGAGGGGGCAATGGGGTGCTTGGTGAGCAGCCACCACAGGGGGACGTCCCACAGCACTTGTCCTGCGTGGTGGCTTGTGGCAGAGGGGCTTTGCAGGGGTGAAAGGGGGAGATTGACCTGTCTTGAGGACCCTACAGGGGACCCCCACTGCCCACAGGGCTGTTGGAGAGGGCGATCTGGGGGGGTCCCACAGGGCATGGGTTGAACCTGGGGTTGCAGCCGCCCCCTTGGCTCTGCAGGAGGAGAGGAGGGTCCGAGCAGTGGCCCAAGGCCAGCCCGTTGCCTGCTTTCTTGTCTGGGGATGATTTTGGTGAGCCAGGGCAGGCGGAGCTGGTCTCAGAGCATTCCTTTGCCTATGTTTGGGCTCCCCAGCATCAGGCTCTCTCCAGCCAAGGGGGACACATGGCTCTGCACCCACTTCCCTCCTCCTTGAGCCTCTGCTCCACGTACCCATCTCCAGGAACTCGTCAAACAGGCTGAAGATGTTGACCTCGTTGAGCTCATAGTTGCTCAGCCACTGACTCTTGCAGGGGTCCTCGGCCTCCTCCTCCTCCCCTAACATCAGGTTCCTCTTCTTGGGGCGCTGCAGCCGCTTCCTGCGTAGCTGGTGGCGTATCCAGCTGCAAGGGAGGGATTGCTCTGTACTGCCCGCAGGGGACAGCGGGGCTGGGAGGGGAAGGAGGGATGCTTGGCCCAGAGACCAGGGTTAGTTACTCCCTGTAGGAGCTGCCCACAGCAGCAGGGAGCCCTGTGCGGGCTGGAGGAGAGCTCACGGGTTGAGGTACTCTATCACGTTGCTGATGGTCTGCTTGAGCAGCATGATGATGGCCATCTGGATGAAGAGGTCGGTGATGCAGCCGCTGGGGTGGCACTGCAGGGGGAGAGAGGAGAGGAGCTGTGTCCCCCGGCTCCAGCCAGGGCAGGAGCTGAGGTCCCCATTGCCTCGCCGGGCAGTGGGGCAGGAAGAGCAGGAGCTGTGGTGAGGGTCAGAGCATCACCTCCTCCAGTCTCCACTTGCCAGCGACGCGCACGTAGTTCCCTGGGTGCCCGTTGATTCTGAGCGGGGAAGGAACAACAGCGACGTCTGCTGAGCCCAGCACTGATGCTGGGGCATCATCCTCGGGGCTCCGAGGGAGAGGTGAGGGGCTTCCCCAACCCACCACTGTGGCCCTCCTGATGTCCCACACGGGGTCCCTGTGCCTGATGGGGGGACCGGGCTGTCCCGAGGCCCTGGGGACAGTCGGGCTGCCCCCGGCTCGCCCAGGCACCACTCACCGCCCCAGGAAGAAGGCGATGTAGATGAGCGAGGAGAAGTTCGTGAAGAACTGGAAGGTGAAGATCTTCACGGTGAAGGTGCTCTCGTGCTGGGAGAAGGTCCGTGGTTTCTCTGAGGGAGCAAAGCACAGGAGTCAGTCACAGGGCAGGAGAGACCTTGTTCTGCTACCCCTCGAGTGCCACGCCCAGGCACCACTCACCGCCCCAGGAAGAAGGCGATGTAGATGAGCGAGGAGAAGTTCGTGAAGAACTGGAAGGTGAAGATCTTCACGGTGAAGGTGCTCTCGTGCTGGGAGAAGGTCCGTGGTTTCTCTGAGGGAGCAAAGCACAGGAGTCAGTCACAGGGCAGGAGAGACCTTGTTCTGCTACCCCTCGAGTGCCACAGCAGCAATTTGAGGGTTAGAAGGGGGTGTCTGGCCCTCATGGAGCAGTCCCTGCCCTTCAGCCGAGCCCCGTGATGGAGCTGAGCCCAGCTAAGCAGGGAAGTCCCTCAGAGCCATGACTGGGGGAGAAGGGAGCCTTCAGCTGGGAGGAAACCACATTGTGAGTGCTCCCGCAGCAGTGGTGGCTTCCTGCTCCTGCTGGCTCTTGGCCCCATAGAGTGACCGCCCCCCAGAGTGTAATGTGGCCATGGGACAGCCCCCTGGAGCACATGGAGCACAGGGGGACCTGGGTGCAAGAGCTGCCCAGTGGGTGCTTTGGGATGCTGGAGGAAAGGAAGGGGACAGGAGCCTGGCGGCAGCTGGGGACCACGCGGTGCTGTGTTGAGCCTTACCCAGCTCACAGAGGAAGAGCGCCACGCGCCTGTTGACCTGCAGGAGAGAGGCAGGAGGGTTGATGGTGGAGGAGCGAGGAGCAGACCCGCCGCCCGTGCCCCGCTCCGCACCTTGCTCATGATGACGATGGTGATGTAGTGCAGCACGGCCCCCGTCACCACAGCCGCCGTGTTGGCCTTTTCGCGCAGGAACTTGGAGCTGCTCTGCGTGAACAGGGCAGTTGCTACTACCCGGTAGATAACGAGTGCGTGTGCGATGCCGACCAGCACCGCGATCTGTGGAGAGAGCACGTGTCCCAGCGCCCTGAGCACCATCACCCCCTGAGCACCGTCATCCCTCCGACCCAGCTCCTGGCACCAGAGCTCAGCTGGACATGGCCTCAAATCATACATATATCATGGCATGGTTTGTGTTGGAAGGGACCTTAAAGCTCCTCCAGCTCCAACCCCTGCCCCGGGCAGGGACACCTTCCACTAGAGCAGGTTGGTCCAAGCCACTGTGTCCAAGCTGGCCTTGAACACTGCCAGGGATGGGGCAGCCACAGCTTCTCTGGGCACCCTGTGCCAGGGCCAGCAGTGGAACACTGAGGTGCTGCTCTTGCAGCAGAGTGGGGAGGGAAGGAGGAAAGCCCTAAAGCCAGATCTTCCTGTGGTCCCCCTGGCACATACCATCAGCAGAACCAGGAGGAGTATGATGGTGCTGCGGAAGTAGGAGTGCTGGTACTGCCGGGGCTCGTGCTGCAGGTTATTGATCAGCTCCAGGGCCAGCTCCTCCTTCAACACAAAACCAGGCACAGAACATGGGAATGGATCCGGCAGAGCGGGGCCGGGGATGTCCAGGGGTGGCTGTGGCATGAGCAGCGCAGGAGGAGGACGGGGGACAATGGAGACCCAACCCAAACAGCGAGGCCAGAACTGGTCGAGTTCAAGCCCTTGTGGAGGGTGAGCAGCACCGCAGAGGGGCGGCTGCCGGCTGCTCAGCCCTCTGCGGGGCTCTGCCTCTCCCAGGGCTGCCACACGTTGGCTTTGCTGTTTGTGCCTCCTGCTTACACCCACAGAGAATGGAGCTGGGCAAAGGGCTCCCTGTGATGTGGCTTTTCCGTAGCTCCAGCTGAAGGGAAGCTCGAAGCAGGAGAGGTGCCATCCTCACCTCCTCCTCATCCCAGCGGTACAGGTCCCAGTTGGTGACCACTCTGGCTCTCTGCCTCTTCCACAGCTCCAGGAACACGGTGGCTGTGGGGGCACGGAGGGAGCACTGTGAGACCGGGGTAGCTCTGGAGTCACCCCTCTGCGGGGTGGACGTCATGTTACCACCCAGCGGGACCTGGACACGCAGCACCATGTGGGGATGGGGATGGAGGCGGGTGAGATGTCACCAGCCCCAGTGTCTGCAGGACACTGGGCATAAACCAAGAGAGCACTTTGCATGGTGCCAACCACACACGTAATTCTGGGTTAATGGACAATACCCCTCAAGTGGAACACGCCACGATGTTGTTCAGGCTTCACACCCTGAGCTGCACCTCTCCAAGTCCCTTTACACTCCCTTGTCATCTGGAGTGACCTTCCTGAGCTCACCCCCGTGTAAACCAGCCCCCAGTGACACACAGACCATGCCCATGGTGCTCAGACTGTGGTTGTGCAGGTGAAGAGCCAGTGCCCACACCAATGGTGCTGGTTGTAACTGCTTAGTAAAGCCAAACGAGATGTGTAGCTAATATGGTGATGGATGAGCTTTAAGGTCCAACCCACATCACTCCATGAGGTGATGGGACCACATCAGCTCAGAGCCCAGTGGATTGCTGAGCTCGTTCCACAGCAGCTGAGGGATGATGGAGCAACCTGGGGAGGCTGAGGAGGGGCTGGTGGTCCCTCCTCCCTCCAGCTGCCAACACTCACAGGCAGCAGCTCTATAATGCCTGCTCATAAAGCCTTATAAAGGCCATAAGGAGGCTGCTGAAGCTTTAGAGGAGGCTGTGGTGGGTGAAGGGGTTGCAGCTTTGAGGCAGGACAGGTAAGGGGTTTTGGGGAGCTGAAGCGGTGATTCTGTCCTTTGCTTTGTCTGGAAGGGGAGGGGATGCGGACTAAGAAGGTCCTGAGTGGTGAAGCTCTGTCGGTGTCCCCTTTTCCTCCCCCTAAGCCACATCTGACTGCTCCCTCTTTCACACTGTGTGTGCTTGGCACCAGCTCATAGACACCTACCCCAGATGGCCATGAATATGGCAAACACGACTGTCCCCTCGTTGTCAATGACATGGGTGACCTGGAGAAGATGGAGGAAGAGTGTGATGGGCGCAGGGGCTGCGGCACCTCGGGGGATGGGGTCTTCTTGCCACCCTGGTCCCCTCAAGGCAGGTACAGATGCTGCAGAAGGATGAGGAAAGGGATGGACAGTGGGACTCGGTGGTGGTAAACTCTTCTTTGGTGGTGGTGATGGAGACCATGATGTAGTTGTGCCTCCTCCTTATTACAGGGGTTACTGGAGGTTTCCTACATCTTGTACCCAGTTTGCTGGGGTGGGTTTAGTTTCTAGTGGTTTGGGGACCGCACAAGCTGAGAGCGTTTCCCCATCCTGTGCCGTGAGCCTGCCCCGGGAGAGAGGGGAAGGGAAGGGAAGGGGCCGCCTACCCTGGCGTAGGTGCAGGTGTCGGAGAGGCGCCAGAAGGGGCACTGCTGGTCGCAGAGCGGGCACATGATGGTGTCCTTGGCCTCGCAGATCTCTTTGCTGCAGAGAGAGGGGCAGAGGGGAG
>NW_009912675.1:39524-40634 GCF_000696875.1 Nestor notabilis | reverse complement strand
GCTTTGGAGTGTCGGGTTTAATGCAGGCTTAAGGTGTTCGATTTGCTGTTGGAATGGTAACGGGGCTATAGCTGGGGACGTACGGACCAACCCAAAAGGCGGTGTAAGGTGATAGTAGCTGAGGAAGAAGTTGTAGCCTGTTTTGGTGATTGTTCCTGTGGCTGTAGGGTCGAGATGCACAGAGAAAGTTTCGGCACTTAGAGGGAAAACCGTGATAATGAACTGCTTGAAATGGTTTTGCTCCCGAAAGCGAGCGTGTGCTTCATGGAGTCACAGAGGAGGGGATGGCGATCGTTTGGGCTCATGCAGCAGCGCTCTGAGGCGTTCAGTGTGGCACCTTTGCCTGACCTGACAGGGATTGCTGTGAGATACGTTGCAGTTGTTGCACTGGTTTGGGATGTGAAAGCACGTCATGACTCTTACAGTATTTGGTGTTATTAAAGGTCTGCCTTCTGAGGCTCTAAATCCCCCAAACAACCCCCTTTTTCTTTCCCTTTTTAATCCCTAGTGTTGCCTTTGCTGCTGTCCAGGTTGGTTCTTTGCCGTGTCACCACGGGAAACTTCCTTCAAGTGCCTTTATCAAACCCAGGTTTCAGCTGTGACTGTTGCTCCTGGCATTAAACAAAACCCAACCACCTTTAGGAAGGTGCACAGGGAAGGAGTCAGCCTCACCACATGCTTTCAGGTTTGGCAGGAGGCCTCTGATTCACCGTCAGTGGCTGCCAGAAGAGGCTGCTCAGTCCAGCTGAAGCCAGGAGAGATCCACAGGCTGCAGCTTCTCTGTTGAGGAAGCTCTGTGCTGTTGAGAACCATCCCAAACCCTTCTGTGATCCCATGAAAAACTTGGCCTTGCCTTAACGTGTGTAAAGCAAACTTCCCGTGAGTGGTTTCTTCAGGCCATCCAGAACAAAGTGGGACAGAGCAGGCTGCAAATGCTGATTGCAGGGATCAGTAAGAAGCATTCTGCTATTTCTGGTTACACTTTGAGCACCACAGAACGCTGGTAGGGTTGGTAAAGCAGCTCTGCAGGTGATTTTGGACGTGACCATAAGCAACATGGGGCTGCGCTTGGTTGTGGTGAGGAGCCTGCAGCAGGAGCCTCAGTGTTTC
>NW_009912675.1:38244-39500 GCF_000696875.1 Nestor notabilis | reverse complement strand
TTGAGAGCAGTAATGGAAACACAACAGAAGTTGATTGCATCACTTAAGAACCTGAGTAAGCCAGCTTTGTTCCAGCCCAGCAGCTGTCCTTGGTGAAACACCTACAGTAGTGCTGCTCAGCTCAGCTCCTCAGAGGAGCTGCGTGGAGGAGATGCTTGAGGTGACCGGTACCGCCATGGGTGAGATGCAGGGGTACAGGGGGTGAAACAGCCTGGAGAGGGGCAGGGAATGGGTGTGTGGTGGCATTACCCCAGGCAATGAAGGGGTGAACGGGCTCAGAGCTGGGCTGGGGCAGCTGGAGAAGAGAAGGCTTCTGAAGGGGAGACCTTAGAGCAGCTCCAGTGCCTAAAGGGGCTCCAGGAAACCTGGAGAGGGGCTTTGGACAAGGGATGGAGGGACAAGACAAGGGGAATGGCTTGAACCTGCCAGAGGGGAGACTGAGATGAGCTCTGAGGCAGAAGCTCTTCTCTGTGAGGGTGCTGAGGCGCTGGCACAGGGTGCCCAGAGAAGCTGTGGCTGCCCCATCCCTGGCAGTGTTCAAGGCCAGGTTGGACACAGGGGCTTGGAGCAACCTGCTCTAGTGGAAGGTGTCCCTGCCCGTGGCAGGGGTTGGAGCTGGAGGAGCTTTAAGGTCCCTTCAACCCGAACCAGGCTGGGGTTCTATGAATGCACAGATCTTTGAGATCTTTGACTCTGCTTTAGGTCTGCGTGGACAGGAGCTGGGTGGTTGTTTTTGTGTAAAGATGTCCCTGGAACTCCTGCTTTCGAGACTGTTGATAGAAAGTCTGGCTGAGGGTGACGAGGCAGTGACACTGTTCACTGAACACATAAGGCTGACTCAAATTCTTGCTATTTCAGCTCAGTGAGCCAGTAGGACAGTTTCTGTTCTCACAGCAGATGCGTTTTACATCGAGTCTTGGCTCTCCCAAGTGCTAACCAACTGCTGCAGGCAGGGCTCCCCACATGGGGGTGTCACCAGAAAAGGGTGCCTTGAATTCAGAAAGGCTTTGTGGAAACGAGGGTGGAAATCCTTGCGTGCCTCACTTGACGTTGTGTCACCTCCAGGGATCTTCTCTCCTTGTTCTGAGCTCTGCCTGACTGAGCAAGAGCACAGTGGCTGGATACAGGGGTGTGTATTTAGCAGGGAAGTCCTCCCCTGTTGCTGTGGGAGCACAAACCTCCTTTTTTGGGAGGAAGAGCAGCTCTCATCACACAGGATCAGCGTCGTTCAGAATCCTTTGACAGTCAGAGAGCTC
>NW_009912675.1:34103-38228 GCF_000696875.1 Nestor notabilis | reverse complement strand
TACATGAGAACTGTGTGGTTTGTTTGCTGGGAGGGCAGTTGCAAAATGTCTCTGCTGAAAATGCCTTTAGAGAAGTGCAGTTGATGGTGACAAACGTGAGCCCAAAGGGTTCCAAAGCTCTTTGAAACCTTCCCGTGACAGCTCATTGTCCTGAGTGTAACCGGGTGGTTTGAGTCACGCTCAAGTGGAGAAGCTGGGATGGGAAGTGAAGCAAACTTAGTGTGAGAGCCAGCTCTACCAGGCTGACCTCCCTTTACCTTGTACTGCTTTTATGTTTTAGTTCATTTGCTTTTCCCTCTGGTACTTGGAATTGTGACTCTCCCATGGACAACCTGAATATATTTGCTCAAGCAGTGTCTGTAAACAAGCCCGTTCGCTGCTTGGGCAGAAGATCCGACAGGGAAAGGGCATGTGCAGGATGTGTTTCTCTCGCCATTTTTGGAGAACAAACTCTTTTCCCTCCTTAGGACATTCAGTTGTGGTTTGGAAGGTATTGTTGCTTCCGAGTTGTTTCCCAGCTGCTCTAAAGTGTCTGTTTCCTGTAAACCTGAAATAATTGGTTTCTTTAGCTGTTGCTTGAGTTCCAGTGTCGTATCAGGGCAATATCTGTTGTGGATCATGTTTGGAACCTACATCCTACAGCTTGCAGGAGGCTGATACTGTGATTTAATAGAGTAATGGCTGTTGTAACGGGAGGAATTTATTCTGAGCTACTTCCTTGCAAGATCAAGGTGTATTGCTGAAAACCACATTCAGTCATGGGGTTAGGTGCTGTTCCTCTGCTGAGGAGGGACAGGCACGACTCCCTTGAGCCTCTTGTTGATATTCCAACAGCAGTGGGGTATTCTTTGCATGGGACTGACTACAGAGTGATCCTTGCTGGGGTTTGGCTCTTGAGCTTCCTGTACGTTCAGGGTTGATGGTTCTGTTCCCTTGGTAGCTCCAGGGGCTGTCCTTTCACTGGGCAGCAACTGGGAAATAACCAAAGTGATGCAGAGTTTTGGAGAGGAGGGAGGGTGGGGAGCTCTGGGTGTGAGATCCGTGATGACAGCGGGGAAGGAAGAAGCTCCAGATGATGTAACCTCTGTGGGAGGAGAACAACACAACTGAGGTTTAAGGCTCTTGAGAGCAGCAGTGAAGCAATAGCCCCTGCTGCCGCAGCCCGGATGGGAAGGTACTGAGGTAGGTGTGAAGCACAGGCTGTGGTACACAGGTGAGCTCCACAAAGGAATTACTTCAATCATGAAAACTCTTTTCTTGTGCTGGTAACTCCTAAATCCAATGGAAGAAGACAGTTTTGAAGGTCATTAACCCACAGCCTTCACCAGGTAACAGAATGAAGCGTGCTAACAACCCACCCTCTGCAGATAGACCTTGTGGGGGTGAGTGTGTTGGCAGCTTCAGGAACAGCCTCACCTGGGGACTGGTTGCCATCAGCAGAGGTGTAGCGTGGGCAGACTTTGACCCAAGGCCTCTGCGTGGAGGAGGTAAGAGCCACCAGGCACTGTCGTGCAGCTTTTGAGTTCTGTCAATGCCATGCCTGGATCTCCCTTAATTCCATTCTGGGATAGTTGTATCAGCAGAGAACTTCTGCTTCTCAACACCAGCGGAACTGCTGGGTTTGCTGCTGTGCCTTACTTCAGCCCTTCAGAGGAAAATTAAGCTGCCCTGGCATGAGCATTCCTTGAAGGAACAGGCAAGAACTTCTGCTGGCTGTGTGGATTTGAGTGCTGCATCTCACTGTAGACCCTTGGACGTGACCGTGACAAGGAGCCTGCGGTATTGTCACAGCTTAGTGCTCTAGCCCTGTGAAAGGGAGTTCTTCCCATGGGAGCACAGCTGTGGCTCAGAAATGCTGTTAAATCACTCAGCAGTCTGTAGATCATCAACTTCAGAATGATGTTTATGGATGGGATTAGAACGGGGGAAGGCAAACACAGAGCACTGCGATGGGCCAGGGAGTAACTCAACCTTGGTGTCCCTGTGAGATACAACACAAAGCAGCTTGGTTCTTATCCCCAAGTGTGGAAGCTCCTTTAAGGCAAGCCTGGAAGTTACCAGTGTGACAGGGAAGGGTCTGCTCTTGCCTTTCAGGAGAGGAGTGAGAAGTGCTCCAAGTTCTTTTCCCACATCACTTGCGCGTCTTCCAGGAGGACCCAAAGCTCACAGTGTTTCCACCCTCAGTCAGGAGAATATAAAGCAGCGTTACCCAAACACCATGTGACATTAGCAGAGTTACTCTTAACTCTCTGTAGTTTTCTTGTCTTAGAGTTTCTCTTTCTGCAAGTTGATTTTTTGCTTTTTATACAGTTCTGGTGTGGCCTCCCCAAAGTTTGGGGCCTGGTGTCATGTAGGTGGTGGATCCCTTGTTGCACATCCTGGTGCTTAATGCTGCTAAACTAAGGGGATGGTCTTACTTTCATTGTATTTGGGTAAAAGAACGTGATCTACCTACTATTAAAAGCAAACAGCAGCATTCCAAAACTGGGAAGTTGAAAGTAATTCTAAGAGCTGTTAAACCCTTCCTGCTTTGGCTCTGTCCATCAGTGGTGGATGTACCAGGGTGACCAAAGCGCTGCTGCAGCTTCTCAAGATGAAGTTGGGGGGGGGTGTTAAGAAAGAAAAAGAAGATTGAACCTGGTTTCAGTAACAACAGAAGCTTTGTGGTGGGTTTGTGGTTCCTGCAGTTAGTGAATTTTGCTGTTGTGCTGTCAAGTTGTTCCCTTGCTCACTTAATTCCAGCACCAAACGTGCCTCTGTGTGATTGTAAAGATGAGCACAAACATGAGTGTAACCCCAGAGTGAAGCCCGCAAAACACACAGCAAAAGTCTGGTGGAGTTCTTACTCGTTACTGCCGTAACTTCAGTTTCCTTTTGCAGCCTCAGAGGAGGGAAGTGCTCTCAGTGTTTTGAAAACCATTAGGTAAGGCACTGAGATGAGGTGAGAATTGAATGTGGGCAGGGTTAGATGCAGCTTCTTATAATGAGAAGTATCTGTGGGATGTGTTAATGTCACTTCAAACCCCGACCAGAAGGGCACAGTAACCCTCCTTCATGCCCACACAAGGACAGAATAAATATCACAGAGCTGTGTTTGCTTTGGAAGGGATAAACTGACCTTGTCTGGAAGCAAACCATTGGTTCTTACCTGAAGTTTAGGTCACTTGTTATTGAACATTGGGATTATTTAGGTGACTGCAAACACCTTTGCTGAGCCAGGAATTGAGGTTTGGAAATCTAACTTGGGTTTCATCTGATTGTCATGTTTTAATATGCAATGGAAAATGGCAAGTGTGTGTGTGACAGCTTTCTCAGCTGTAATCTAAGTCAGTGAATAACCTCAGGATTCAGAGATGTTTTGATGCTGAGGCTGTTTCTCTCCTTCAGAACCACGTAGTGTTTAAGCCCTAAGTGTTTAATGTTTGGTTTCCAGCCGCCCTAAGGGCTGCTCATCTGGCTGCAGCTTTGGCAAGGAGATGGAGAGGAAGAGGAGAGGTTTCTCTCTTGTTTGAGTGGCCTTTCTGTGGGTTTTCTGCCTTGTCCACTTTGCAGTGACTGTGGTATCAAGAGAACTTGGGATCTTCAGTGTGCTTGCAGGGTGAAGTCTGCTTGGTGCTTCCCTGCACCAAACTGGAAGGGCTATAGAGAGCAGCTGGAGTCCTAGCACTGCTACTCTGGCTTTGTAACACTTGGGCTCATAGATTTTTAAGCACTTGGAGATGCTTAGAACATGTCTTCAAATGTCTTGGGAAAGAAGAAGATGGTCATGTAAAAAAGCTGCTCTGCAGAAATGTCTGAGGGGGGCTACAGGGATGCTGGAGAGCAGCTCTACATCAGGGACTGGAGCGATAGGACAAGGGGTGATGGGTTCAAACTGAAACAGGGGAAGTTCAGGCTGGACATAAGGAAGAAGCTCTTCCCTGTGAGGGTGCTGAGGCGCTGGCACAGGGTGCCCAGAGCAGTGGTGAATGCTCCGTCCCTGGCAGTGTTCAAGGCCAGGTTGGACAGAGCCTTGGGTGACATGGTCTAGTGTGAGGTGTCCGTGCCCATGGCAGGGGGTTGGAGCTGGATGATTTTAAGGTCCTTTCCAACCCAAACCATTCTGTTCTTCACTGGTATCAACTC
>NW_009912675.1:0-34082 GCF_000696875.1 Nestor notabilis | reverse complement strand
AGGGTTGGGAATTTGTCTTAAATCTCAGCAATTTGCTTTATTACTGTCTTTCGACTCACACCGACTTCTCCTTTCCCTTTCCCCGCCCGCAGGCCCTATGAGAAGAAGGGAAAGCTAAGGATGCTGGAGCAGAACAATGGATTTCTCTTTCTCTTTCATGCAAGGGATCATGGGAAACACAATTCAGCAACCACCTCAACTCATTGACTCGGCCAACATCCGCCAGGAGGACGCCTTCGATGGCAGCAGCGACATTGCTGAAGATGGTGGGCAGACGCCCTACGAGGCGGCGCTGCAGCAGGGCTTCCCCTATCCAGCCCCCGGGGCAGAGGAGCTCCCCCCCCTCACCAACGGCTATCCCCCAACAATCAACATGTACGAGCCTCAAGCCAAATACCAGACGTACACTCAGTACCCCAACGGGTCGGCCAACGGGTTTGGTACAGTCAGGAACTTCAGCCCCCCCGAGTATTACCAACTGGACCACTCGAGCGCACGGCCGCACGAGGTCGTGGAGAAACCACCTCCTCCGCAGCCCCCACCTCCACCACCACCTTCAGTTCCACAACCGGTGATTCCAAAGAAGACTGGCTCACCAGAGATCAAATTAAAAATAACCAAAACTATCCAGAACGGCAGGGAATTGTTTGAGTCCTCTCTCTGTGGGGACCTTTTAAATGAAGTACAAGCGAGTGAGTATGCTAAGGCGAAACATGAAGGGAGGAAAGAGAAAAGGAAAAAGAGTAGCAAGCATGACTCTTTTTTTTTGCAAGTCACACAAAATTCCAAAATTAGAACCAGAGGAGCAAAATGTAAGTGGAACAATAGTTTCAGCCATCTGTATACCTGGTACTGTTGATGGAGTATGCGTCTTGGGCAGTGGTTTTTTCCTTACTCTTGGTTGTATCACATGTGTAAAGCCATGAGGCTTTATTTGCTTGGCAGATACTCAGCTTGCCAGAACCTGTATTTCTAGGACAACAGTTTTGGTTAAAAGGCTGTATATGAAAACAAAAAATCAATGTTAGAAAAGGTTCTATCATGGTTTTGAAATGCTCTTTAGTGTTGTAGCATGTTTACTGTGCTTTGGAGAGTGCTGAAGATGGAGCTTTTGGGCCAAAGCCCCCAGGCATGGACATTCCTTTTAGTGATGCTGGGTTACTCAAGTGGAAGGAGCATTCAGCACTGCAGCTTTGAATGAGTTTCTGAAAGATGTTCTAAATACCATGGTTATGCGTGAAACCCAAGAGCTATGGAGCATGTGTAGGAGCCAGTATAAACCAGTAGGCAAAACAGAAATACCAGTTGACCTGGTAAACGTTGGGGGAATTCACTCTTGATGTCTGTTACTGTTGTGCAGTGTGGTTGTGCAGGGGGTGCTGTCTGTAAGAGGTGGTTTAACTGATTACGGGAAGCAAAGTCCTGGTAGTCTCAGCCATTCTTTCCCTTTCAGTTTTCTAAACCACTTCATTGTTTCTGTTTCCTTTTCCCTTGCTTATTGCTGCCAATCTGGGATGCTGGATTCTGTATTTCCCACTGGAGGGGGGTGTCAGGAATGGGGAAGTTCCGTATCAGGCCAGGACAGACATTTGCCCAGCTCACAGAACTTGTAGTGAAACCCTGTGATAGCTGCTGCTTTTGGTAGGTGTGGGGGAACATCCTGGCCCGTGGGGATCAGGGCTCTGATCTCCAGCAGGTTCATACACTTGACGTGGTGGTGTTATTTTTAGTGGAATACACTCTGATTTCACACACACACCATTGTTTGCAGCCTCTTCTCCCAAGTAACAAGAGATGGGACAAGAGGAAACGGCCTCGAGCTGCTCCAGGGAAGGTTCAGACTGGATACAAGGAGAAGTTCCTTCACCAAAGGGGTTGTCAAGCACCAGAACAGGGCAGTGGTGGAGTCCCCATCCCTGGAAGGATTTAACAGACGTGTAGAAGTTGCACTTGGGGACATGGTTTAGTGGTGGTCTTGGCAGTGCTGGGTTAATGGTTGGACTTGATCTTCAGGGTCTTTTCCAACCTAAATGATTCTGTGATTCTGAACTAAACCCTTGTCTCAAATTCCAAGTTCCTACTCGTATGTGCCATCCAGGATTCACCAGAAGTCTCAGTCTTGCTTTTGTCCCCCTTGTAGCTTCCATTTCCCTTCCAGAAGGTGGTGTTGCAGTAAGATCTTTCGTGTTGCTCACCCTTCTTTCAGACAGCACATCACTGACACGAGCAGGAGTTTGTGCTGGTGGTTTTCATTATGAGTTACCCAGCACAGTCTCAGTTTCATCCTCCCACCATTTGGCTTCCACTGCACAATTTCACCTTCATGTACGTTCATCATGCACATTCTTGTCATGTTTAGTATTAATGAGATGAGCCTTGTAACTTATGATCATCTTAATAGGAACAAACACAGCTTCTGGGACAGCTTTGGTTGCTTTACCCATCTCAGCTTGCCTGTTTCCAAGTGAGGTGATCCACTGTTGTCTCCTCCTCCTGGCACTAATCTCTGTGGAAACCCACTGACTGTGTGGGGATGTTCACACTTGAAAGGCTGATTTGAAATGAAAATGTTAGGAAAACGTTATTGAACTTTAAGCTCTGAATAGTTGTTTTAAGAACAAGGTAACTGATTGTGTTCTGGGGGGAGCTGAAGTTTGCAACCTGCGTGGTCAGCTTGGCTCTCCTGCAGGGGGGAAGCTTCCACTATAGCAAGAAAGGCTCATTGCTGTGCTTCCTGCTGTTCCAGGGAGCAGGGAATTCTGCCCAGGAGATACTAATATGATTGCTTTTAACTGGTCCTCTTCTCCACACAGCTCTGAATGAGGTGCTGAGCATCATTGCTCTAGATGCTGCTGGTGTGTTTCCTAGTTGCTCTGAGCTGAAGCATGCCACTTCAACTAACCTGGGGGCTCTGTTTGAAGTGGACTAGTTCTAACTTGGATTCACAGCGTTAGTACTATCTCACTGCCTCTGTCTGACTCCTCTTTTGGCTGCTGTTTGAGTCCTTTGGCTACTGACAGAGCAAAAGTCTGCTCCCTGTCTCAGCAGATAGTTCATGTCCCCCCTCTTATCTGCTCAGCTGTGGGTCACCGCGTTCCCTATCGTGCCTGCTCCACCGATGGTGCTGGCTTCTGCTCGTGGTGATCCCTCTTTCATCACAACCTTTTCCTGTGCCTGCTTCAGCCCGGTTGTAACACACCGTAGGGTTTATGTCATTGACTTTGGATCCCACAGATAACATTTGCCAACCCGGTTTAGCATGGATTTTACAAGTTTCATGCTGTGTATTTCATGTGATTTTTCTACTGTAGCTTTCACAAAGAGCTGCTGTGCAGAGAGACTCCTCGTGGTGCTGTGGGTAACCTCCATGTGCTCTTCTCTATCTCTTTGACATTGAGTATTAATTTAGGTGGGTTTGCTGGCCCTGAGTATGTTCTTCCATCACCTGTTACAGGGGAGCGTTGGTGTATGTAGGTGTAATGCAAAGAGTGTAGGGAGAAAGGTCATTTCTGGTTGTGATGCTGCTCTGGTTTGGACTGGCCACAAGGAGCCATCACATTCCTATTTGCTGGGTTCGTGGCTGCCTTTCTCTCTGTGAATTGCTTTTTCTGCCTGGTGTCATGCTGAGCTCTTTTTTGGTTTCGTGGCCCCTTACCTTGTTTGTGTTTGTTTCCCTTTTTCTCTTCATTGTTACCCATTTCCTAGAGACCAAATGAGAGGCTTAGCATGCTGGCAGAAAGACCAAGAGAAGATGCAGTGTTGGAGGAAACCCCGGTTAGTACCTCCACTGATTACCACTTCATCAACAGTTCTTCAACTTCTATTTTGGGATTAATGACGTGCCTTTAATTTGTCAGATAAATCAGTTGCCATCTCTTTGAACCTCCTATTAATCATTACTGCATCCAAACATCTCTCATCCTGCATTTATTGCTTTATTTTATCCCCAAAACAACTTTCTTAATCAACTTAGGAAGCTTTTGTGGGGTGGTGGCAGGGGGTTGCTGTGGGTGTCTTGGTTTGTCAGTGACTATCTCCTGTCAATCCTGGCTGTGTGTAATTGCTGCTTCAAAGGAATGGTTCTCTGGTGTTAGGTTATCAAACCTCAGGGATACCTGAGAGAAAGTAAATGTTCCTGTGCTACTTTGTGCACTAAGTTATCTTCTGTGGCTTTAAGCTTGCATTTTCTTTGTAGGTCCAGCAGTTCTTACCTTCTCTTCCAACACAAGTCACCCATGACATCAAGTTTCAGGTTGGCGATCTGGTTTGGTCCAAGGTGGGAACGTACCCGTGGTGGCCTTGCATGGTTTCATGTGACCCACAGCTTGATGTGCATACCAAAATCAATACAAGAGGTAAGGAAGGAGGATCTTTGCCAGAGCATAGCAGGTGTCTGTAGTTCCTTTATTAAAAACATCTTATCCTTGAGCTCCTGTGTGGGATGAATTCTGCTGTGTGCATGCTAAGCAGAATGTCCTTCAGATGGCTAAAGCTGGTACCTATTGAATTACCTCTGCAGATGAGCCTGTGCAAACTAGGCTTGTGCACAGATGTTCTTATTTTTCACCAGGCAATGTATTTATGAGAAGACACTGATAAGTGTGAGAGTGTTCAGTGTGGGCAAGATAAACTTATCTTCACATCTTAAACTGTTCTAAATGTAGGCTTATCTTACTTCTGAACTTCAGCTAGGTGCTTCCTCCTGCAGGAATGAGTGGAGGAGGAAGGTGTAAGTGAACAGTTCTGGGCTTCTCACTACAAGAGAGGCACTGAGGTGCTGGAGTGGGTCCAGAGAAAGGCAAAAAAGCTGGTGCAGGGCCTGGAGCACAAGTGTGATGAGGAAGGGCTGAGGGACCTAGGGGGGGGTTAGTCTGGAGAAGAGAAGGCTCAGGGGGGACCTTATCGCTCTCTACAACTGCCCGACAGGAGGATGGAGCCAGGAGGGGGCTGGTCTCTGCTCCCCAGGAACAAGGGATGGGACAAGAGGAAACGGCCTCAAGCTGCCCCAGGGCAGGTTTAGCTGGAGCTGAGCAACAATTCCTTGCCCAGAGGGTGCTCAGGCATTGGAACAGGCTGCCCAGGGCAGGGCTGGAGTCACCGTCCCTGCAAGTGTTCACACCCCGGGTAGACGTGGCACTTGGGGACATGGGTTAGTGGTGGCCTTGGCACTGCTGGGATAAAGGTTGGACTTGATGCTCTTAAAGCTCTTTTCCAACCTGGTTGATTCTGTGGCGGTGCTAAAAGTGCTGACAAGCATTTCTCATTCCCAGGTGCCCGGGAATACCACGTCCAGTTCTTCAGCAACCAGCCAGAGCGGGCGTGGGTGCACGAGAAGCGGGTTCGGGAGTACAAAGGCCACAAGCAGTACGAGCAGTTACTGGCTGAGGCTGCTAAACAGGCCAGCAACCACTCTGAGAAACAGAAGGTACGATGAGCAACCCTTGAGCAGAGGGTTACCTGCAGGGTCTCTGTAAGTGGAACTCCCTTGGGGCAGTGCTGGAGCTCTGCAGTACTTGACCCTGTGAAGGATTGGCAGGGTTTCACTGGCAGAAGTGATTTTTCCCAGAGATAACAAAAGTATTTCCCTACTTTTTTGACTTCTGTGTGGAAGAGCTGAGCCTCCTTTGGTGGCTCCTCATATGGTGGTCACCCAGGGCATTGGAGATAACTTTACGTCTGTATTAGAGTAGTAAATAAAAGCAGTGCCTGTGTGTTTACTGTTAACCTGTTCTTTGGGAAGGACATTTTGCCAGCCCCTGATGCTAATGGAAATGTTCTTTTCCACTGTTTTATTGGAAAGGAAGTGTTTTGTGTAGATGGACTACTTCAGTCAATATTTATGCTAAGCAGAATATTGACGTGGAAGGAAAAGAGTGTTTGGAGGATTTAAGAAGTAGATGAATTAGGATTAATTCTGTCTCTCATCACAGGCTTCGATACTGCCTGTTCTTGTCTTTAGTGAAGCTGTAACTTGGGGTGAGCACTTGTAATTGTGATGATCGTAACGATCCAGCTCGAGTGTCTGCCTGTACTCTGAGCAGGGGATTCACTGTCTACCTTTATACCCTCTAAATGGAGAGCGAGCTTACATCTGCTGCCTGAGAGGTGTGAAGAACCTCAGGATTGCATTTTAAGTGCTACATGTGGCCGAGTCTTCAGTGTAATTAGCTGCTTGTCTTTATTCCTTAAGATTCGCAAACCAAGGCCGCAAAGGGAGCGTGCTCAGTGGGATATTGGTATTGCCCATGCTGAGAAAGCCTTGAAAATGACTCGGGAAGAAAGGATAGAACAATACACCTTCATTTATATAGACAAAGAGCCAGAGGAGGCTTTGTCAAAAGCCAAAAAGACTGCTGCTGCTAAATCAGAGACCAAGAAGAACCGGCGGCCCAAGCCAGCGCTCAGCACCCAGCCCGACCACGCCAGCGGGGCCGCAGCATCGCCTTCGAGCGCTGAGCTGCGGAGGCAAAGCCAGCGGAGGCAGTCGAGTGTGGAGGAAGAGGAGGCTCCGCCAGTGAAGATCGCCTGGAAAACGGCTGCAGCCAGGAAATCCTTACCAGCTTCCATCACCATGCACAACCTGGACCTCCAAAAGTGTAACATGTCTCCAGTTGTTAAAATTGAACAGGTTTTTGCCCTTCAGAACGCTGCTGGCGATGGAAAACTCATCGATCAGTTTGTTTATTCCACTAAGGTATGTACTTTGGGTAACGACTCCTCTTCTGTTCGTGAATGACCCCAAGTCTGTCTCATTGTGGAGCTTAAACCTGTGTCCCCCCCCTCAAAGCTTTCAGTATACGTGTTCCTTTCGTTGGAGGGGTTACATCTGCCAACAGATGTGCCAACAGAATCTTGTAGTGCATGAACTCTTCATTCTAGTGCATCCAAACGTTGCTGGCAGTAACTCTTCTGGCCAGTGGCAGCTCCTTACAGATGGTGACATCTTTGCTCATAATGCATTCAAAATACTAAAGCTGTGGAATTCCAGCTTCCTAATTGAAATAATCCAGCAATTCTCTGTAAACCCTAAAAAGCAGTGGATTTGTGGGAAACAAATGACAAAACTGTTAATAATGTACTAAAAAGCAATAACTACATTTTGTATAACTGACTTCTAAATGAGTTCTGCCTCCTGGCTTCCTTCAGGTGCACAGCAGCTTCTCACAGTCAGTGTAAGGAAAAGGTTTAGGACTATTTCTCTGCCTCCTTCTTCTGCCTCTCTCCCTGGAGGGTATTTATTTCATCCTAAGCATTATAGAGAAGGTAATGTTTAGAAAAGTCACTGGATTGTTTTGTTTTGTTCTCTTGTGTGTAAGGGGAGATTGAGGGATGGAAGTTCTGCAGGGAAGCAGCTCAGTGGTAGATACCATCACGTGTATGGGTTGAATGTTCTGAGGCTTAGGAGTGGGTCAGTATGCCTGTGAGCAACAGCAAAGGTAGAAATAGGCTAAGACAATCTTTCCTCTTCTCTTTCTTTTCAAGGGAGTTGGTAACAAACCAGAAATAAGTGTCAAGGGACAAGAGAAACTGAATTCTTCATCGAATCAGAGAAACGAGAAAGCAGCGGTGCAGAACGCGTCCTCTCCTGAAACAACTTCTGGGTCCACAGGTAGGCAGAGCTGCAGCATCCTTGTCTGCACTTGAGCACTCCAGCATGTCGAGTCAAAACAGTGACCCTGGCATTTCTCAGTAGTTAAAAATGATTATTAACATCTTTCTGTTTAATAGTTGTGACAGGCGTGGCTGCTGCAGCACACGGGGAGCCCAGATGATCCCAGAAACACGGGATGTCTCTGGGGTGGGATTCGCTGCTTTGGGCTTTGAACTTCTAGTGTCTGCAACTCACAGAGTCAACCTCTTTAGGGGGATGGATGCCTTGCAGAGGTGGTTTGGAAGACAACATAGTGGATGTGTGTTAGCACAGTGTCGTGGTGGCTTTTGACACCAGATGTGACATACAACAGCTGGGATCAAAGGAGGAGAGTCTGGAAGTGGCATAGTTGAGTAAGGACGGCTCCGAAGCAGGATGGGGACTTTGCTAGACTTTGCGTTCCTGCCTCTGTAAAGGAGAGTGACTGTTTTAAACTGCTTCAGCTAAACTCCATCAGCAAAATGAGATGATCTTTGCCTTCTGAAGGCAGTTAGGGCACAGTATAAAGCACTAAGTTATGTCTGAGGGTGAACCACCCCTGAAGCAAATAATGGAGCTTGAGACTGAAAAGGGAACGCCTGGAACAAGCTATTTGAAGTTTAATTTGTAGTACAGTGATGGAGAAGAATGAGAAAGATAAATGGGATGAGTGCTTTCTGGACTTGGAACAGAAGACCAGTGTTTTTAATGTTTGATCTTGAGCAATAGTGGGAATGCTTCCAAAGGGATTGAGCTTTTCCCTACCAGCAGACATTTGTCTGCTATATGCCCTCTCATCATCCCCAAGAGGAGTTGGATGCCCTTTGGTGAAGGGATGGAGATTCCTCAAAAGAGAGTGTTTTGAGTCATCTTAAACCAAGAGCTTTTCAAGTTCCTCCAGTCCTTACAGTGACTTCTGTTTTCCAACTGCAGATTTTGTCCAGGCTGTGTGAAATCCCCATTAACTGCTGTACCTTTGGTACTGGGCTTGCAATCCTGTGCTTGGTATAGTCTCAAACACACTTACTTTTACTTTGGGTATGGAAAAGTAAATTCAAGGTTGCAGCAGAACCCTGGGATTTTCTCTCATCTCACAGGATGTACGAATGCTCATGGTATGGAAGCAGAAAAAGGTGGAAAACTTATTACATACACAAGTTAGAAAACCCCACAACCTTTTCTTCCTGACCTTTGCCAAGTGTCAGCTCTGCTTTATCCATTTGTTTGGTTACTTCTTCCTTCCCAAACATAAAAGAAATGAGATTCCAAGTCAGAAACCTCAGTGATCAACATATGTGAGATATCCCTGTCCTCTGCAAACACGCTTCAGTGTCTGTACTTGAACAGTGTTAGGTAGGCTGGAAAGTTTAGTTGCAAAGATACTCCTGAGCCAAGTGCCCTTGGTAAAAATGCTCATCCCCTTAAGCAAGATGATTTTTCATGGGATTTTTCCTGGAGTCCTTTTGAAAGGCTTCTTGCAGTGTCCATTTAAAGCCTGTCTCTCTAGACCGTGTATCTCCTAACAAGAAGACGCAGGTTTACAACCTCTAACAGGATATCTGTCAGCACAGTGAGCTAATTCCCAGTCCCAGGAGTTTGCATTGTGGTTTGGAAGGATGCAGAGTATTGTACATTCATGTCTTCTTTAGGTGAAACACCCAAACCTGAAACCACAGGTAATGCTCCACAGCAGATCACTGTAGATGTTCAGATCCCATCAGATTTCCATCAGTGCAGCTCCCAGTGTGTGCTTGGCTTCAGTAGCTGCCTATGTTGTCCCTGCTGTGCCCAGGTTTCTCTGTACAGCCGTTGTGGAGGTACTGTAGCATAGAAAGGTCTTCTGGTTCCACCAAGCTTAGTAGCTCCTACTCCATCTCTTGATCTGTCACAATAACCTTCATTAATCTCAGTTTGATTCCTGTAGTAATATTTCCAAAGACTTGGTTTGCACTTTAATGATGATAGCACACCATGATCACTGCTTCTGCTTGTGCTGAGCTTTCCCTCACCCCTCAGTCTTTAGCTGAGAGTTCAGGTTTCATATTGACAGCACGTGTTACAACGTGGTTCTTGCTTCATGTTCTTGTGTCAGCCAGTTCTAGAAGGTTCCCCAGCAGCGCAGGGGCCCAGAGCTGCAGCTGGGATTTGCATCTTCGCTTTGGAGCTTGGTTCAGTTCAAGAAGCTGGGGTGATACCTTCCCATCAGCACCAAAGATGGACTGTTTGGTTACAGATAACCCAAAGTGAAGACTGTGCTGGAGGTGCTGTTTGCTCCCAGCTGATTCCAGCTTTTTGTTTTGCTCCGTTGCTGGTGTCTGTTCTTGGAAGCTGGTATCCCTGTCTCTGGAATCAGAACGTGTTGTCTGCAGCCGCAGCACCAGCTGGCAAATAGCTTGGAACTGAATGTAAAAAATAAACCATTCAAAAGAGGAACAAGTCTTGGTTTCGTTACTTTATCTGTTGGGTTGGTGTTGAAGAGCTGCTGTGCCTCGGGAATACAAGGAATTGTGTAATGGAGACCTTTTTCCTTCTCCAGGTTCTGTAGAAAAGAAGCAACAGAGAAGATCGATTCGAACCCGCTCAGAGTCTGAGAAATCCACTGAAGTTGTGCCAAAGAAGAAGATCAAAAAGGAGCAGGTTGGCTTCCTCCATGTAGAGAGTTAAAATATATTGTATTCATAAATGTTGTGGCTTATATTGGTGCCTTTTTATTTTTCTCCATTTTTCCCCCATCGGGTTTCGTTTTGGACTATCCTTCATGAAATCCCCTTGTCAATACCATTGCTGTGACTCTGCTACTGGCATCTTACAGTATCAGTCAGGCTATGGAAATGGGAACTCACTGATGCAAGACTCCTAAGAACCTGCCATGTTTCCTTTGAGATTTCTGTTATGAGCAAAATGATTTTGTTTCAGTAATTTCTCTTTGATGGAATTGCCACCAGGTTCCTTCCTTTTGCTCTTGATTCAGCTGCTGGTTTGTATTGAGGTTTTGTTTTTCCAATGAAGTTAGACTGATTAATCTGACCACTTTTGAGAATGGACTTTTAAGAATGATTTCACTTAAAGATGAATAGTCAGACTTTCATTGTTGGCAGACATCAGGAAAACACCTCTTCTGGGATATACGTTCTTTTCCTTAAGTAGATCTCGCGTGTACAGGCATTCCTTTAATCTGGATGTCAGACAGACAAATGTTGTTGCTTTCAAAAATATCCTACAATTCTGCATGGAATGAGCAGGGAAGTTCAGTGGATGGACGTTGATCTTAAACCAGAATACACGTTTTAAACAAGTTGCTCAAAGTTGTTGGTTCTTTTCCTTACGTGGTTGATTCTCCTTCTCCAAGGGCCTCTCCGCTTGCAACCTGAGAATTTCATACCAAACTGTTTGATAGTAGAACTTTTACCAGTGAGACCTTTAAAAAAGGGACAGTCAGGCTAAAGATTTATATGGGAAGGGGGAAAATGATCTTTATCTCTTTAATTTATTCTTTGCCCTTTGCGCTTTGTTTTGCACTTCATTCACTTCCGAGATTGAAAGTGGACCCAGTTGCCTAGTTTTTTTACCTCTCTTTTTCTTCCGTATGTTCTTTTGGTGCCATAGCATTTCCATCTGTGTTCAGCAGAAGAATGCTCCAACTGGAGACAGTTCCTAGCTGAAACTTGGAAGCAACTTCAACGTTGGGCATGAGACACCCAACGTAGCCCCATGAGCCTCATAGGGGGTGCCTCAGCCTCCCTCCCATCACATGAGTTTTTATGTGTGGAAATGTTTCTTAAGTTAACAAAGGTAGAAGAACCAACAATATGAACTTCATGGATCCCAGTTAGCTTGGTGTGCTTCTATTCCCCAGCTAACTAAGACTATGAACATTAAAGTGCTTTTCTCAGGAAAAGTATATGACTAAAAGTTAAACCCAGATGCACTGTAATGCGCATAACCTTGAATGTATTAAGTTATATTAAAAGAGAAGAAATATCTTACTAACTTCTTACAATTATGCAACAATATTTGTTACCCAAAGTCAAGTTTTCTTGCAACTGATTCCCAAATTGGTCTGCAACAACTTGGTATAAAATTATAACTGGAACGAGTACAATTAATGGGAAAAACAAAATGTTCATGCTACTGTTACAGTGACTAGTGGAGAAATAAAAGTGATTGTTTAGATTTTATATTTGTATTACGAAATGTATCCTATACAAATCCTTCTATTGTATGTTTTTACCTTTATTGTACAACAAAATAAAATATTTTTTAAAAAAATTAGAGAATAATCCTTAAATATTTACTAAATGTGTTCCTACATGCCGATGTAACCGCATTGTAAAGAAGTAACCTGTAATTCTTAACCTTAAAACCAGGATTTTAGGCAGCAGCTTTCTTCTGTAGTTACTATACAGTCGCCAAATTCTCTCGTGCTCCATGTTCATTGGCAGAACAGTTTGGAAAGGGGCCCTTCTGCTGTAGGCTCAGAGCTCCAAGTGCTTTGTGAGGTTGTAAACTGCGGAGCGGATGCTGGCGTTGAGCTGTATAGAGCCCTGCACAGTGCCCCGCGCCTTGGCCGGGCCTTGCAGTGCTCTATACAGGGCAGGAGCCTGCTCCAGGGCGTGCAGGCTTGCTGGAAGCACCCCAAGATGATGCATTTCAGTGTCTCCCTAACCCAGCGAATGCCTGTTGAGGGGAACTTGTGCTCACAGAGGTCTGGGGTTCTACAGAGCGTCAGGGTCTGCTGCCAACACAAACCCCATCCTGCCCGTGGACACAGATAAAGCTTTCCTGTCATCTTCATGGCCCAAGGAAGTGATTGGAAAGGACCTTGCTAGGGACCATGTGGCTTCCTTGTCTCCCAGCACTCAGCGTAGACAGCTAGGATTAAAGGCAACGGGACAAGAAGGCTCCCACTGAGAAGGGGATGGCAGCCTGCGTCTGAGTTCAGAGATGCTAACCGCTTAAACTGAAATGTTTTCTTTTTAATACTAGGGAGAAAAATTCCTCTGGTTTTAACTCTGGGTTTTCCTATTCAAACAGGTTGAAATGGTTCCCCTGACAGCAGTGAAGACAGGATTGCAGAAAGGTGAGTGACAGACAAAAAGAAACTGTATTTAAACTTCTGGCTCATCACGCTTGGGCAGCGGGGTTTGCTCTGTGTGAACTGCAGAGGTTGGAATGCTTTGTGGTGACGAACTGATGGATGCTGAACTTGATTCTCTCGTGAGGGTTTGCTGGGTTGGTTTCTGTTGTTTGTGTGTTGCTAGTGGGAAAGGTGGTGTTTGTTAATGTGGTGTGAGCACATGATTCAAGTACTTCAGAAAAAAGAAGTCGTCTGTGCTTAGCTGTGTTTGAAAGATGAACAGTGAAGAGGCAACTTCCTAAGGGTTTATCCTCTGTCCTAGACAATTTAGTAGTTGCTCTGCTGAGTCAGCATGTTCAGAAGGCTCTCAAAAGGTCTTCCTAAGGAGGTTTTCAGTTATTAGCTCTTCAGGGAGACCTGAACTAGTATCAAAATTAAGGCTGCAAATAAAGTCCAATTCCGGGCTCTCCTCTTTCTTTTTCCTTTATGAATTTTAAGCAGAAGGTTGAGAACACAGATTAAAACTAATCTCAGTGTGTTGTGTTAAGGTGCCAGCGAGATTTCAGATTCTTGCAAGCCTTTGAAGAAGAGGAGTCGTGCCTCAACCGACGTGGAACTGACCAGCTCTGCTTACAGAGACACGTCTGACTCCGACTCCAGGGGACTCAATGACTTACAGGTAAAGGCACGTTGTTGCTCGCAGGGATTTGCTCATTTCATCTCTTTTAACAGGCTTTTTGGTTGTGTATTGCTGAAGATGTGAACACTATTTTCTACTTATTTCGTGTCTCTTATTGTCTGAAAAATAAAGCCTGGTCCTTTTCTTTCTAATCCCCTCCATTGTGTTGATACAAAGAAAGATAGAATCTTTCTTTACAACTGTTCCTATTTCTTTGGCTGGAAAAGCATAGGGTTAGATCACTGCTTTGGCTTGCTCTTGGGAAGGTTTGGGGATTCTTTGGGGATTGGGAATGCTGCTGGTCTTTGGCATAAAACTGGAGTGTCTGGGAAGACTTTAAGATCAATATCTTTGTGGTTGGTTGTACAGGTAAAAGCTATGCCAAGCGCTTCTTGGGTCATTCCCATGAAGTTCAGCAACTTTCAGGGATCTTTTGCATCTCTTGATGTACTGAATGATCTTTTTTTAATCTGTGGTGACTGAAATGCTATTTCACAATGGGGTTGTCCTTTGGAAGTGTCTTGTTTGAGTGCCTGGGATTTCTCCTCTTTGTAGGGTAGTTTCGGAAAGCGTTCGGACAGCCCCTCGGCTACGGCTGATGCTGATGCCTCTGATGTGCAGTCAGTGGACTCCAGCCTGTCCAGGAGAGGGACTGGGACAAACAAAAAGGACACTGTTTGTCAGGTAAGGGATGGAACTGTAAAGAATTGATGGGCCAAAGCTCTATCATCTGTTTCTGTTGGTTTGAGCTGACAGACTCTTCAAATTACACCACGTCGTTTTAACCATGTCTCGTAATTCAACATCTCAGATAAAACATCAAGGCTAAATTTTAAGGAGTTTTCATAAGGCCTCCTGCTTGCTAGAAAGCTCAAAAGCCAGAAGGTGCTGCTAGCATAAGTAGAAAAAGTAGATGCTGTTTTCTGCTCTACTGGAAAATTCCAGATGATCTTTCAGGCTGGGACAGAGTGAGAATTTTCCAGTATTTTGGAAGAAAATCCTGGAATCTCCTGGCCAGTTTCCTGGTCTCTAGTAAGGGAAGAAGCTGCTCTTGCTGTTCAGGTGCTTGAGAACATGAGGAGTCCAGAGGGCTCCTGCTCTGTTCCTCCTAGCTCTGTCCATGCTCATGCTGCTACGAGAGCAGGATGCAGCAAGTGCTGGCGTTGCCCCCAGCCCAAGCCTGGCCAGGTCTGTGTGAGGTGCGGGGCAATTCTCCCACCTCACTTGGCTCAGAGGGACTTCAGCCTGTTCCTTGTCTTTGGTAAGCTCTGGTTGTCTTACATGGTACAACAGGGACCTCCTGTTCTCTGCTGAGCTGCTTGTCTGCTTGCTCTAGATCTGTGAGAGCTCCGGCGAGGCTCTGGTGTCCTGCGAGGGCGAGTGTTGCAGCGTCTTCCACGTGGAGTGTCTCGGCCTGAAGTCCATGCCTGAGGAGAAGTTCATCTGCACTGAGTGTAAAAACGGTGAGTGTGTTCCCCTGTCTGGGAAGTGGGAGGGATCTCCCTCTGCTGAGGAGCTGTTCTCGGGTGGTGAGTTCCATGGGTTTGGAGGGGGTTTGGTTGGGTTATTCTATTGGGCTCTTTACTTTGAGGGTGCTGAGGCGCTGGCACGAGTTGCCCAAAGAAGTGAATGCCCCATCCTTGGCAGTGTTCAAGACCAGGTTGGACAGAGTCTTGGGCAACATGGTTTAGTGTGTGGTGTCCCTGCGGGGGGGGGCGCCCCTGCCTATGGCGGGGGGTTGGAACTGGATGATCTTAAGGTGTTTTCCAACCCAAACCATTCTATGATCCTACTTTTTCAACCTCTGAGGCCAGATTCTCATTTCCTGCTTGGCAACTACTTGGTAAGAAGAAAGAACTGCTTAGAGTTTTACTCAGAATAAGGGACTTTTATGTTAACAGCAATTGCATATTTACTGTAGATTAGAGCAGCTCCAGAGTCTGAAGGGAAGGAGCCCGTGTTGCTCGAACCACTGTAACTCTGTTCACTTCACAACGGTTTTAACAACATCTGTATCTCAAAGAATTGCCCGTTACAGCTGGGATTCCTTATTCCTTCTTTTCCCAGGAGAACACACGTGCTTTTCCTGCAAGCTCCCTGGCAAGGACGTGAAGCGCTGCTCAGTCAACACGTGTGGTAAATTCTACCACGAGGCCTGTGTTCGGAAGTTCGCCACGGCTCTCTTTGAGTCCCGGGGCTTCCGCTGCCCGCAGCACTGCTGCACTGCCTGCTCCATGGATAAGGATATTCATAAAGCAAGCAAAGGTGAGAGCAGAGCTGGCTTTGAGCAGCGGGAGGAAGCTCAGACATGTCGTAGTAAACATGAATGTAACTTTACCCTTAGTAATGCAATGAGGAGTGAGGGTTTCCTTCTTAACGTGGTCGTTAACTTCAGTCTGGTTGGGTGGGAAATCGGCTGCTCAAGTGAACCTGGATCTACAACCCAAGTCATCTGCTGTTACTGGGCTTAATGGAAGTTAGGGTCAGTGGTGCAAGGCCAGGGAATGTTGTTGCTTGTTAGAAGATACTTGGGAGTGACTTTTAGAACAACTGTTTTTCAAGAGAGAAAGAATCCTTGTAGAAATTAACCAAAATACTTCAACAAAACAGGCTCTGGAATGACTAAAACCATGTATTCTTTTCTTAACAGAGTTTTCCAGTTAACTTTGTGAAACTTGTAAAGATGTAAATGTTTCCTTTTAATCCAGTACTCTGGGTGGAATCAAACCAGCCTTGCATCTGTCTGGTGTCTTCTGCCATAGCCTGACTCCAGGGTGACACGGTGCATTTCTCTATATTAAACAGGTCGCATGGTGAGATGTTTCAGATGTCCCATTGCCTATCACTCAGGAGATGGCTGTATTGCTGCAGGAAGCTTGTTTGTGTCATCCCACATTCTCATCTGTAGTAACCATTCCAAAAGGAATCACTCCTCATCAGCTGTAAATGTAGGCTTTTGTTTCGTTTGTGCAAGAGGTGAGCACACTTGTTTTTTCCCCCCTGTTTTATAGTTCTGTGGTCACTTTGTGCAGTTTAGTGATGAAAAGAATGTGTTTCCTAAAGCCCCCTTCCCATAGGATGCTCTGGGGTTCCAATGCTGCCTGTGATTGTATCTTTTTTGGTCAACACTTCTCATGAGCCTTCACTTGCTGATATTTGCTGGTCAGAAGCAGCGGGAGGTCCTCAGGAGCCTACTTGTTTTGCCAATAGGGAAGAGTGGATGGGAAGCCCCCAGTTCCAGCCATTGCATGCTGAGGATGGATGCTGTGTGGTTACTCACTGTTTGTTGGGCAGAAGGGGATCCTTTTACCACTCCCAAACTTAAACCTGGTTAGATTGTTAAGGCTAAAAGGTAGGGTGTCCTCATACTAGAGCAAAAATCATTTCAGTTTATAACTTCCCATCACATTTGAGCACTTCGGAAGGAAAACATTTGCAGCACTGCATGAGCAGGTTTCATGCTAGAGTTTTCCATATGCCAAAATTCTCTTTTGTTTGACTTTTGTTTTCCCTTTTTTTCGCTTTATTTTTTACCCACTTGTTACTTCCATGGCTCTGAAGTCACCACTCTTCTGCAGGGAGCAGGTTGAGAGGTTTTGGTGCATCAGTTGCTTTAGTCTCTTCATGCAAAAAAGACAATTCTTCTCAGATGAACCAAAGTGACACTCTCAGGTGTCTGAATAACAGCACGTCTCCTGCACAGTACTGCAGGAGTTGGCTGGATTCTTCTCAGCTTTGAAAGTCACTAATAAAGAAGTGAAAAGGAGATGGATCCTGAAGATCCTGATTATCACTTGTGTTCAGTCAGTTGGAGGGTTAGGAGGGGAACGAGTGCCTTGAATTTGCAAGAGCAGATAGTAATTGAAGATCTTTGGATAGGAAGGGAAAGATGGTGCCAGAATAATTTCCTTTCTACCTCTCTCCTTTCTTCCCCTTTCCTCATTTCCAAGTAATTTAGAAGCCATTATTTTAAATATATCTAAATAATCCAGAAGCTAAGAGAGAAACAGGAAGTTTTAGAATGAGCTTCAGAAAAGCTCCTCTGAATGTGTAAAGAGATGGTGACAACACAGTTCAGTGTTCCTCCTTTGTGGGCTTAATTAAACATGTGGGGCTCACCCCAAAGCAGGATGTGTGGGATGGGAATCACCCCAGCACTGCATAAAGGTACATGTGCAGATTTGATGATGTATGTGTCTTTATGCCCTTTGATTTTTAGGTTTGAGGTAGCTTTATATCTGGTGCGTGTTTAACTTTGACTGATGGTATTAGTACACCTACAAAAGCATTTTTTTCGGAGGCAGTTTGGTGCCAGGGTCAGAGATAGGTTTATGACAGAAGAGTTTCTGTGCCTGGTTTGAATATTAGCTTAGACATGTCTCTTGGCAAGGTCCAGCAGTGGCTTTAGTCTGCCCCTGGCAGTATTAACAGGGGGCTGATGTCTTGTCCTGCTGCTCTGCTCCTACACCAGGTAGGTCGTGGGGTCTTGGCTGACGCGGGTGTCGCTGGTCTTAGTTACGAAGCTGTGTTAGTACCAAGGTGTGAATGCAGAGCAATGGCAGGATTCTGCCACTGGGCTTAGCCTAAATAGGATGTTTCCTACCAATTTCAAAGCACCGTGAAGCTGTAACACCAAAATACATCGCATGATACTAACCAGCTAAAGACATTCCTTTGAGGTTGTGCTTTATTACACCTGGAGACGCCAGAAGCCAACTTGAGATCCAAACACCAAAGAGGAACCCACTTGGATCATACATCTTGCAGTAGTTTGTTACAGATACATGTAAAGGGAAATCTTCTGGGGCATTTTGACTCCAAGTTTTGGCTACTTACTCTGTGACACAAAGGTGTAAACTAGATGCCTCCTGCTTCTCTTGGATAGAACCTATTGAAAAGCTTTATTGAGTACCTGCTATTTGGCCACCTTATATATATACATATGACTCGGGAATCAGAATGTAGGAGTAGAATTCCAATGCTCAGTTACAGTGAAGGAGTCTTACACGTGCTGAAGATGCAGACCTGCATTTGTTCTGAAAAATAACCCAAGTGCACAAGAATGTTCATGCTTTTTTCTTTATTTTCTCTTTCATTTGCCATTGCTTCAGTGATTCTGTTCATACCTGAGCCTGGCTTCATCAGAGTTGAAACTACAACAATAGAAGTAACCTCTGATCCCCAGCAGGTGGAATTTCCTGCCCTGTCTTAGTTACTAGAGCTTGAAAAGCTACAAACAGCTGCCACTGCCTGAATCCTGTGTATTTTATAGCAACTACCTGCTCATTCTTCTAGAACATTCTCTGAGGTTTGTTACTACTAGGTGTAGCTGGGCTCAGGACCCAGTGTGCTTCATCCAAAAAAGATTGTGGGAGGTTTACATTTAGCAAACTCCCTTTGTGGGTTGAGTTGAGTCCTGTCTAGTCAGATGTGGTCAGCGTGTGAGGGACAGGAGGTGAGGGCAGGAGCTCTGAAGACATGGGGAATGCAATGCTTTAGAAGTACTTGGGCATCCGTATGGAAGAATGGCAGTTGAATTAGTTTTAGCTGAGATCTGAAGGAGATTTAAGTGTTACTGAAGTGAGAGAACGTAGATGTGGGACAATCTATGCCATACACAGACTTGCTTATCATGAGGAACTCGAAACATGGTGTATTTTAAGTCTGCTTGTTCACCTTCCAGAAATAGCCTTTGTTAAGCATGTTTTAGTTCACCTGATGGCATGTGTAGGTCAGGCTTGTTTGTGACTCCTCCTATGGACATGTTCCAGGGAGGCTGATGCCGTTCTCCCCTCCAGCAGTTTTTAGGCACCCCATTTCCAAAGCTTCTCTACAGCATCCAGCTGTGTGTGCATCCCACAAGGGGAAGAACTGGTGGCTGGCTCGGTAGCTCGTCTTTCCTGCTTCTTTGGCTCTCAGTGGCTCTGCTCTTCCCACGAATTACTGGCCAAGTGCTTCTGGTCTGTAGCTGGGAGTTCTCCCCTGGCTCTGCAGAGGGGTGAGGAGAAGCTCTTCTTGGTGGAGGAAGACAGAGAAATGCAGCACATCATTTGAAAGCCAGGCACAGAGGAGAGGGCAGGGTCGGCGGAGCTTCACTTACAAACAGCTGGTGTAGGGCAGAACTTCATCCCTTCTTCCCCTCTGGTGCCTTCCAGAATCACTGATTCCCCTTGTTATTTTTCTCCAACAACTATGAAGGCAAAACACTGTCATAGCTAATAAGAGGTAGATTTGTAGGAGGTGGGACAATGAGATCTTGGATTCTTGCTTTCCCAGCTTGTAGCCCCAGGTAACAGCCTGACCTTTGGTGCAGTGTCCATCACCCTCAGCTCTCCCAGTTAGCTTGCTTCTGTCACTTGGGAGGGAGGGTGGATCACACACCTTTACAAGCAGGGCTTTTCTTGTGCTCTTCTCTGAGTGCACAAGTGAAGGGTTGACATTCCACTTAGGAGCAGCTTATTCATCCTGAGTTTCGCCAGTTCAGTTGAATTCAGCCTCTGGAACACACAAACCTCTTCCTTAGCGAGGCAACTTTCTGTCAGCCTTTTCTTTTTCTCCATTTCCTCTTTTGTTCATTCCAACATTATATGCATTAGAGGTGTTCATTTGCTTGATTTTATTTTCTCCTTTATGGAATCATGGGTAGTTTCATTGCAACTCATCTCTTTCTGTTTGTTTCGTATAGGGCTGGTAGTGCAGGATCATTCAGACCCCCTGTTCAGTTCATATGCCTATAAGTCCCACTACCTACTGAATGAGTCAAATCGTGCTGAGTTGATGAAATTACCTATGATTCCTCCTCCTTCGTCAGCTTCCAAAAAGAAATGTGAGAAAGGTAACCAAAATAGTTTCTTTCTCTTTAATTTTCTTTTGCTTTTTCCTATTATTTCTCTCCAACTCAACCGAGGAATGTCTGCTTGTCAAGCACCACTTATTGCTTTCCAGTGAACTTCACTCATTGATTATTGTGAGCCTGTGTTCATGTCGTTGGCAATTTTTGTTTCTTTTTTTATTACAAAAGGGCTTAAAATAATTGCTGTCACTAAATTCTCCTTGAAGGAGGTTCAGTCCCTTTCTATCTGGCTTAGGCTGCTCCAGCTTGCAGGAAGCTATTGACACTGAATGTGAACAGGAGGCAAATAGAGCTTGATGTTGTGGCAGTTCAGTGCTTACCAGGATGATGTGAAACAGCTTCTTAAATTGGTTTTAGGTGTGGAAGAAGAGGGGGGGATGTTCCTTTCCAGCTTGTGCAGAGCCTGAGGGAAGAAAGGGCTTTTCAGGTGGAATGAGGGTGGGAACCATGTCTGGAGGATGGCCCGAGGAGGAAATAGTGAGGTTTTGCCTGTGTGTGTGTCCATTCACCCCTGGGCCTCACATCCCGCCTCTGCTAGACTGGGACCTCTGGTGCTCCTTCCTCTCCCTTGGGATGGGTGCTTGATCCCTGAAGTGAATCACAGAATCATGGAATGGTTCGGGTTAGAAAGGCCCTTGTCCAAAGCCCCTCTCCAGGTCTCCTGGAGCCCCTTTAGGCCCTGGAGCTGCTCTAAGGTCTCCCCTTCAGGAGCCTTCTCTTCTCCAGCTGCCCCAGCCCAGCTCTCTCAGCCTGGCTCCAGAGCAGAGCTGCTCCAGCCCTCGCAGCAGCTCCGGGGCCTCCTCTGGCCTCACTCCAACAACTCCACATCCCTCTTGGGTGCCTCACGGAGATGCTGGGGCATCCTGGAGCACCTCTGCAGGCACAGCTCTTGTCTGGACGAAACACTCATGTAATATTTTATTCCCTGTCAGTAGTTCCTGGAATTCCTGAAAACACAAATTATTTTGAGCCCTCTGCTTAGCTTGAGCAATATCTCACTAATGCATCCCGAGAGCAACGTGTTGGGTTTTACTCTTGCTTAGCACTGGAAGTTTTGTGTTTGGTTTTGTTTGGTTTTTGCATCTCTTGGCATCTTCCCATCTCAGATACAACATTGCAGTGATTTACACCAGGTCTGTATTTCCTCTGAAATAACCATTTGCGAAAGACACTTTTAAAAGTGAAAATTCTCTCTGATGGGTTTTGGGAAGCTCTGGAAAAATCCCTAGGGTTGGATTTGCCTGTTCTTAGCAGAGGAAATACAGGATTGCTCATGCAACTGGTTTGTTTAAGGAATGCTTTTTGTGACATGCACCAGTCGATGCGATGATACTGCTGAAAGTCTATAGGTGGCCAAGATTTTCTGATAAACGTTTGGAAGTTGCTATTCCCACTTCTTTGGAGACTCTGATTGAAGATCCCTTGAAATACTCTCAAGTCTCTCCCAGGTTTTCCCATCTGGGACGCGAAAACTTGTTACTTCAAATGATATCCCTATAAAAATGTGTATGTATATTTAATATACTTACATATAGAAAATATTACCATATGGGTCGTGTCAAGTCTTATTGTATGAGCTGCTCTGTTAGTTTAGAGATGAGCTGTGGCTCTCCACAGTTAATCCAGCTGCCAAAATAGAACCCAGCCAAGTCAGCGCAAACCTGGGAAGTGAACGTGAACTTTGTGCACCAGAGGACCTTTGGGCTGGGGAACAGCTCGTGGGGTGTCTCATCCTGTCTTATGTGCTCTGCTCCTCATGGAAAACTTCCCTTTCTGGGGGGAAATTGCCACTACAATCCTTTTGGAACGTCCTTGGTACAGAAAAGCATTGATCGACCTATAGGCTGCGGGGTTTGATGCTAACTGGTCGCTGGGGTTCAGTCCTAACAATGTTGATTGGAAACGGGTTTCTCTTAACAAATTTGGGGGGGTTCTCATTGTTTTGGCCATCGCCAAAGAAATAAAGCAAAGGTTTGGCCATCACCAAAGAAGTGGAAGCCAGCGGCGCTGCTCTCGGATGCAGTGCTTCCCTTGGGAATGTTGGCTTCAGAAGTAGCTGCCTTTTCTGTGGATCTGTGCTGCAGGTGAGAGCCACAACTCGCCCATCAGGCAGTCACTGCACAGTCCTTTTTAACCAACATTGTTCCTCTGGACTTGATCCCTTTCTTTTGCCATGTTTTCCTGTGGGGCACACGAGAACGTGGAGTGGATGATTCCAAATGAGTGTCGGGGGGGGGAGCAAATCCTCACTTCTATAAACCAAGCAGGGTTTCTTTGTTTAAAGGTGGAAAGCTGTTGTGCTGTGAGTCCTGCCCAGCTTCCTTTCACCCCGAGTGTCTCAACATAGAAATGCCCGAGGGATGCTGGAATTGCAATGACTGTAAAGCTGGCAAGAAGCTACGGTACAAGCAGATCGTTTGGGTCAAGCTTGGAAATTACAGGCAAGTAATTTCTGGGGGTTTAATGCTTTGGATGGCTTGAATGTACTATAGAATTCCAGGAAAGTGACTCACATCAGCTCAGTCTTTGTAAACAAGAGCTAGAAATAGAGTAATTCATCTGCTTCGTGTTGGATGTTCATGTCAGCTTGACATTAAATTCTCCCTCTTATTCCAGGCACTGATGGACACTTGGTTGTGCTTATGTTTGCTCTATAGAGTGTAATAGTGATGTGGAGAACCGGGGGCTGTCTTTAGAAGGAGGATGTCGTGGCTTGTGTTGGCTGTTAGTCACCCACAGGAACACAAGCACTTTGTGGGTGATGTTAGAAATCCACCCTGCTGCCAGCTTTCCCAAAGTTTGGAGTAAGAACTTGTCTCGTGTTGTGCGTGGTGCTCGGAACCTCGATTGCATGTGGCAGGAGTTCCTTCCCTTAGGAAAACTGGCTTTTGTTTCTCAGCCCAGCCTCTCCGAAGTGGTTCAGAGACCTGAGGTTCTTCTTTTTCCTTGTGCTTTGCAGGTGGTGGCCAGCAGAGATCTGCAATCCCAGGTCTGTGCCTCTCAACATACAGGGCCTCAAACATGATATCGGGGACTTCCCAGTATTTTTCTTTGGTTCACATGACTACTATTGGGTACACCAGGGCAGAGTTTTCCCTTATGTTGAAGGAGATAAAAGCTTTGCTGAGGGGCAAACTAGTATTAACAAGACCTTCAAGAAAGGTAAAATCAAACAAAGTTTCTAGTGGTTTATGACAAAAATTCCACGTGTTTGTGTCTCCATCACCACTTAACCTGCATGGGAATATTCTGTGGCTAGTGTTCTGTGTTCACCTACAATGCAAGCATTCTGTAGCTCCCTTGACTGCAGATAAAACTGTTTCTTTAAGTGCCTACCCATTGTGTGTCGTTGTGGGCAAGTGCAATTCTTCCACAGGCTGGGAAATGTGTAGATGGAGCTGGGGCTCTGCTGCATGGGATCATTGTTCCGTATCTCTACTGCAAAGTACCTGATGATAGCTTCATGATATACTGCAATAACTCATTCTTAGCTTGTTGTTTTTGTTTATGGAGTTCTGTTCCTAGCTTTTAAAAAAGAGAAATGAAAATACATACATGTATGGATGTGATTAACAGCTACTGGTGCTAATGGCTTTCTATTTTGAACTCCCTTGCACAGCACTTGAAGAAGCAGCAAAGCGCTTCCAGGAACTGAAAGCACAAAGAGAAAGCAAAGAGGCATTAGAAATTGAAAGGAATTCAAGGAAACCTCCACCATATAAACACATTAAAGTGAGTTGGCTTCTTTCTTTTCCTGTCTTTATTGTGTGCCTGGGTAAGCTGGGTGTTTAAATCAATCTTTGTAGGTATTCAAGGCATTATGTGCAACAATTCCAACTTGAGGAAATTCCAAGAAATCATTTTGCTGTTCCTTTCAAGAATCTTTTGTTCTGTCTTATGATGCCAGAGTGTTTGTGAAAGAGCATTTACAGCTGAAGAACAGTGTCACCTGAAGTAGAATATTGCTGGTTGTGAGCTTGTCTGGTGTCTTGGATACCTCCTGGTAATGTACTCACCTCTGTTAACACGGACCTCAGCACTAGGAGTGCCAACTGCTCACCCTGCACCTTTGACAGCAACTTCAGACACACAGGACTTGACGTTGTTCCTTTCATGGTTTTAGTTGGAAGGAATCCCAGCGACGTACTTGATAACCCTGGCAGGCTTTTGAGTTCCTCAACCAGCAGTTTCACTGGGGAGAGACTCAGGTTGTACTGTCTGGAGTCAGGAGTTTTAGTGTTCTTCACTTAAATCACTCGCTGCTGGCTTCTCTGAACAGTGTGTGTCCTTGGTTCAGTTCATGGTTGAGTGGCAGCTGCTGGACAACCAGCCATTGGAATCGTCTCCCCAGGGAAGTGGTAGATTCCCCAACACTGGACACTGTTAAGATTCAGCTGGGCAGGGTGCTGGGACATCTGATCTAGGTCATGCTTTGCCTAGAAAGGTTGGACCAGATGATCCTTCGTGTCCTTCCCAACGGAGCTGTTACGTCTGTGTTCTCTGTGCGTTGCCTGCATCATTGATTCCTTTTTCCCTTTGTTCCACAGTCCAACAAGGTGATAGGGAAGGTTCAGATCCAGGTGGCTGACCTGTCAGAGATTCCTCGCTGTAACTGCAAGCCCTCAGATGAGAACCCCTGTGGCCTGGAGTCGGAGTGTCTGAACAGGATGCTGCAGTACGAGTGCCACCCCCAAGTGTGCCCCGCGGGAGAGCGGTGCCAGAACCAGTGTTTCACGAAAAGACTCTACCCTGATGCTGAAATCATCAAAACTGATCGACGTGGATGGGGCCTCAGGACAAAAAGGAGCATTAAAAAGGTAGAATTACAAAGGACAAAGGCAACCCTTGGTATGGTTGTATGTGAGAATACAGCAACTCTGCGTACCTCAGCGAATGCACACAAAGGTTTCAGCACTGCAAGTAGATGCTTTGTGTTACAAAGACATGAAACTTCTGTAGGGGAGGCAGTAATGGGGAAATGTGCTTTGCTGTTTGGACAGAAGCATCTTAACCTTGGCTCTCACAGGAGAAAAGCTCGTTCTGGGTGACTGAGTGTGATAAGAGCGTGTGTGCGGGTTCTTGCTGCCTGCTGCGAAGAGGGGAGAGAGTGGTCTGTGAAACAGTCTGAGTGATGGTGTCCTTCCCTAAAGTGAAGATGATGAAGTCCAAGAGAGCTGGAAAGTGTAGAAAAGGCAAAGAGACCCTGAACTGACTCTTTTCCCATTAGTACTAACGTGGTACTGAGCTGTGTGCACAGGCGGCATGTAGTATAACCCACAGTGCAATGTCAGGGTGAAAGCTTTGTGTATACTCATTTAAACTGTGAGTTTGCTGCTCTTGTCCATTTTTACAAGGCTTTATCTCCTTGGCTTTTTAAAGTGTAGTTTACAGTCTCTAGAAATCTGAGACAGAGGAGGTATTATGCTGCTGTTTTCATTTTGAGCAGGATTATTGCTTAGAGCTGGTGCTCACACTCACGTCTGCCTACTAGAGGGTTAAAGTTCAATGCTTCTTGTGATGATTGGAATACGTTTTCATAGGAAACACTTTTCCTGTGCTGCTTCCCTTTAGGATGCTAGGAAGGAGGTGATAAACCCATCCTTACCTTGTTTTCCTTCCCTTCTAGGGTGAATTTGTGAATGAGTATGTTGGGGAGCTGATTGACGAGGAGGAGTGCAGGCTGCGCATCAAGCGCGCGCATGAGAACAGCGTCACCAACTTCTATATGTTAACTGTAACAAAGGTACACGTTACACCTAGTTCAGTATAAGCTGATGATGGTTGAAACTAGGGGCAAAATGCTGGCAGAAGCATCATTCCATGTTTGCTGTTACCCTCCTGTCCACACCTCAGTGTTGGTAGGAGGGTAACATCTGTGTTTCACTTTTAGTGCAGTGGGTGAGGAGGTGAAACAGAGAACCTGTGTCTCAGGTTGTGCCTATTTCACGTTGTAGCACTAATATTCAGGCTCTTTTACATAAACCTAACTCTTCAGGGAAAACTTAGCACTTGGAACCAATATAAAATAAGTGTATTTTTGCTGCCTTGGCCATTAGTAATCACTTGTTGTTTCACCTTTTTGTTTGTAAGTACTTGACCATGTCTTTTGTCTTTTGATCTGAAGGACCGGATCATAGATGCTGGCCCAAAGGGGAACTACTCTCGTTTTATGAACCACAGTTGTAACCCAAACTGTGAAACACAGAAGTGGACAGTGAATGGGGACATTAGAGTTGGACTGTTTGCTCTTTGTGACATTCCTGCAGGTAAGAAGATGCGCTGTTTTGCACCTATGCTTCTGTCTCAGTGGCTATAACTGGCTGTGGGGTTTTCCCTCTGAAATTCCTTAACACCAGCAAGGTTAATAGGAACGTTGTCATTCATTGGAGCAGAGACAAATATTTGAGTTCTGGGGATCTTCAGTTGGAGATTTTGAAGCTGAAAGCTGCTGTTAAAGCTAACTGCAGGGTTTGCTGCCAAGTACAGTGTTAACTCAGCCCTGTCAACACTTAGCACAGTGCTGAGCTTTCATCAGGATTTGTCTGGGGTGATGTTATCTTTCCATGTTCAGTGTTTCACCTGATCTCCTGTTGTACCCGGCTCTGTGTGATAGTGGACTCGATGAAATCAGTGCATTGTTTCCTTCCAAGCATCTTGCTGCTGGATCTCCAGGATAAACCTGATGAAGTGCCTCCTCCCAAGCCTGTCTTTCCTCGGTGGCTGTGTGGGTGAATTGTTTTCTCTTTGTATTTTAGGAATGGAGTTAACCTTTAATTACAACTTGGATTGTCTGGGCAATGGGAGGACTGAGTGTCACTGTGGAGCAGAAAACTGCAGTGGTTTCCTCGGGGTGCGTCCAAAGGTACGTGGATGAAAACTGAAGCTTCTCCTCCCAAATCCAGAGATCCAGTGGGCAGAGCAGGGAGCTTCTTGTTTGATTTAACTCTTTGGTTCACGCTGACAATAAGAAGTGGTAAATGCTCCATCCCTGGCAGTGTTCATGGCCAGGTTGGACAGAGCCTTGGCGACGTGGTCTAGTGTGAGGTGCCCATGGCAGGGGGTTGGAACTGGGTGATCTTAAGGTCCTTTCCAACCCCAACCATTCTGTGGTTCTAGGATTCTAATACTTTCCACCCTTGGCAGTCTCTAAAGGTTTGAAGTTAGGCACAGTTAGCGCTGTTGTGTCAAGAGTGGAGTTCATGTGCCAAACTGTGTTAATGCAGGTACACGTAGATGAGCACAGCTGGCTTTTGTAGCTTAAACTCTTATGTGGGGTGGATTCAATTTAAGTAGAGTTCATGCAAATAATAACCCCAAGTGATTAATTGTAATGCAAGGGGTTTATAAAGTGATTGTATGCTCTGATCTTTGTAACTGCCAGACAGCATTTGCAACAGCAAACGAAGAGAAGGTGAAGAATGCCAAATTAAAGCAGAAGAAGAGGAAAATAAAAACAGAGCAGAAGCAGATGCATGAAGACAACTGCTTCCAGTGTGGAGATGGGGGAGAGCTAGTCATGTGTGACAAAAAGGACTGTCCCAAAGCATACCACCTCCTATGCCTTAACCTGACTCAACCCCCTTTTGGTAAGAGCAAGCCTGTGCTTTCCTGTTCAGCTTTCGTTCCTGCAGTGTCAGAGCTGAAATGCAGCATTCGTTTAGGTTAAAAGCAGCCTATTTGCTTTTGCAGTACTACTCATTTTTAGACATACATCAGGTGGCAGTGTTCTGACATGATGGGCAGAGAGGTGTTGTAATGCTTAATGTTCTCTAATGTGTTTCATTTAGCTGCTGCTGAAGGATGGCACGTACCTTCTGTTTGATTTCTAGATGTTAAGGCAGAGCTTTTTGGAGCTAGGGCTTAGGTTATTCAACAATACAACATCTTAATCCGATGGCAGGATTTGGTAAAAGCCTTTATCTCTTTAATCTTCCTGATTCCAAAGACTTTGATGAAAATAATTGGAAGTCCAGATTAGTCTAGGATTAAATTATCCAAGCGGCTGCCACGAGTGGAGCTGAAGAAGCAGCAAGAAGCTTTTGATTTCCCTTTTTCTTATGTTCAGTGCACCTCTGCAGTCTGAGAGTTGAGCATATATATGGTCATAGAAAGACATGTCTGAATGGTCTGAGGAGCTGGGGCTTTTATGCTCCAACATATTTGTACACAATTTAATCTTCTTTTAGCCGTTTCTCACTTGTTTTCCAAAACAAATGCATTCAGGCTTCCACATTAAAGTGAACTACAACTTAGTTTGGAGATGCCTATCTGAGCAAGTCCAGACCAGTCAGAGGTGCTCTCAAATCAAACCAAACTCCCTTTGCAAGGACGTTTGTTGTTCTGCTGCCAGAGAAGGTTGAGCTCTCTTTATTTTGAGCTCTGGTTACGCACACAGTGATGGTTTGAGCCAAGTGAGGCCTAAAAAATGCACCATGTCTCAGAAGTGTTTCCAGTCAGGCTCTTAGGAATGAGAAGCAGAAGTGGCAGCTACACTAAGAGCTGATTTTGCTGAGCTTCCTTTGCATTCATCTGAACAGTTACAACACGGTGTAAGGGTTAAAGGCCGGTGCCCTCCCCAAAACGCGCTAATTCCAGCTTCCTGTGTTGTCTCTCCTCCCTTCCCCTCCCATCCTCAGGAAAGTGGGAATGTCCGTGGCATCAGTGCGACGTCTGTAGCAACCCTGCAGTTTCCTTCTGCGAGTTCTGCCCTCACTCCTTCTGCAAAGAGCACGAGAAGGGAGCGCTGGTGCCGTCGGCGCTGGACGGCCGGCCCTGCTGCTCCGCGCACGACCCCACGTCCCCCGTGGCACCCGAGTACTGGAGCAAGATAAAGTGCAAATTGGAAGCACAGAACCCCGTCGAAGAAGCAAAGGAGTGAATTTGGTTACAAACAGCCAAGGGAAGGGGAGGAGAGAGGGGCAGGCAGGCGATGAACTCGAAGAGACTGCTGGACACATTCAGTCTTTGTCATCGTCGTGTGTGGACTGGGATCCTCTGAGCGAGCAGAAGCAGGCGGTGGTGGTCGGGTTGTGTTGGTTGGTCTTTCTTTTACCCTTGAATGTGCTACAGCAGCTCTTAACTGTGGGAAACCAGAGACGTCTTAGCCTTCAAAGAAAAACCTTTTTGACAGTGGAAAGAATATTCCGTTTAAAATATGTTCTCTGAGTGTAGAAAGCAAAACATAGCAACGTATTTATTTATTTAATTTCTAAAGGGTTTTTGAAGATCTGGCTTTGCTCAGTCATCGTGTCTTTAGAAACAGAACAGCAAAGCCAAGGTCACTTCCGTGTCTAGTTCATGGAAAGGACAAAGCCTCCCCACTCCAACGCTGAGGTGCCACGCAGGCAGATGTGGGGTTCAGACCGGGTGACCCTGAGATGCCTCTATTCCAGTGCTTGCTTTTATAAAGGCATTTTGAGAAGGTAGGTTATATTCATGTTAACTTAATGAATATTGCTGCCAAGCTTTTCCAATGAGAAATGAGGTGTGTGACTTCGTGGAAGTGCTCAGAATGCCGGATCTGGCGTTGGTGGAGGAGGGCAGGAATTGCCGTTCCCTGCTGGAGCTGCAGTGGGTGTTTGCAGGCAGGTGGAAATGCAGGAAAGAGCTTAATGGCACAATGGTCATTCCTTTATCCTGCCTAATGTGGAAAACCTTCCTAGTCAGGAGAGCCTGACTGGAGCACCCTGGGAACTGAAGGCTTAGTCCTGCCTGTGGGAGTGCTGCCATTGACTTCTGTAGGGGGAGGAGGAGAAATACCTGCTCTGTGCGTAGGTATTTGCCACCTGCCAAGTCTGTGCTTGTTTCACTGCAGTTAACATGAGTGTGATTCCTTCCTGCTGCCTTCTCAGACTCCCATTAGCTTCAAATCAGAGGAGATTTGAGCACTGAAGGAATCAGACCCACATGCTTGTTTTGATTGGATGCTTAGGTATTATTTTTGCTGAGAGATCTTCTGGCTTTAATCTTCAGTGTTAATGGAGCTAAGAAAAATCTCAGCACTTCTTTAATGAACAGGGTATTTTCTGCCTGGGGCCTGGGCTGTGTTCACAGCAGCCAACTTTAGCCTCCTGAAACAGTTCTCTCTTGGATTTCCTCTGTTAGAGAGGCTTTTGAAGGGGCTTGGGTAGGCTCCTACTCCAGGAGGAGCAGGTTCTTTTGAGAACCTGTTCTCTTCTGTTTCTTGTGCAAGGAGCCTGGAGAACTGCTTTCCCCAGGCTGAGCTTAGTCTTTGGTGAACCCTCCTCCCCTTCACCCAAGCACTGTGTGTCTCCCCTGCCCTGGTACAGTTAGAGGGCACTTCTGACGTGTGTGCTGCTGCTTGGAAATGAGGTGTTGAAGATAAGCCTGAACAACAGGAATTCATATCAAGTGTTGCTGGCATCTGGCTGAATGAAGCCTTTGGATTAAGAACTGTCTCTTTAGAAAACCTCCAGAAACGTGGTGACTTCTCAGTTGAGAAAATCAAAGGCTGCAAAAAGTACATGTGAGGTGGCAGAAGGTGTCTTGCCTCTGGCTGGTGTCTTAGTCCTCAGATTAGGGGTAGGGGAATGTGTTTGTGTGCAATTGTAAATGACAGAATACACTACAGCCTCTCCAGTGCCATTAACTGACCCAGCAGTTGAGCTCCTGAGCACCCATGGGTGCTTGGGGTGTACCTGCAGGGTCAGTTATGATGGAGGCAGCTGGGCTCTGCAAAGCACTTCGTCTTGTGGTCCGTACTACAGAGAATGTCAGGAACACTAATCTTGCTTGAAAGCAGTGCTCTATTTTGGTATTTTTTACAAAACAAAAAACCCTTTGCAAGAAGGTTTTTATTTTTCTTACCATTTTTTGTGTGATAAATGTCTCTTTTTAAGCTCTTACTGGGCGTGTTTGACCTTTTCAGCAATTCCAAACGTAGCTCGTGCTGCAGTAAGGCCCAATGTGTTTACTTCAGCTTATTTATTAGGCTTGGGAATGCTCAGATGGCGTTCTCTTGGGAAGCCAGAGCGTGGCTGTGGGGTGAGTGCAGTTTTCGCTGTGGGAATGGTGTGAGGGCACCAGAACCCCCCTCGTGAGCACTCCACGTGGTGGGGAGCAGACAGATGAGAGCCACGGACCATCCTTCACCTCGCAGGACACACGAAGGTTCACAGAAGGCTTAAAACCGTGTCAAATGCTGTGAATTGAGGGTTGCTGCTGCTCCTGTGCCATGCACTCGAGGTCTTGGTTCATTTTGTTCTCAAACTTCTTACAGGTGCTTCTTTTTTCCACCAAAAAATAATAGGATTAAGAATAGCCAAAACCTGGGAAAACAGGAGATTGGTTTATAAGCAAAAAGTCTGAACTGGATTTCACTGGATTGGAGAGAAGGTGAATCTTTCATGTGCTGATGTAAGAAAATGCCTCATTGAAGTATCTTATTAACTGTAGGGATGTTCTATTTGCCAAACACAATGTTCATACACGCTTTTTAACCACATCTCTGCAAACTGAATAATGATAACGGCATCCCTTTGGAAGGAAGAGGTTTAATGGATGCTCTAATTGGCATCAGCAGAGGGGGAGCTGCTGGATCCTCAAATGGGATAAGTAATACTGAGTGGTAGTTTGGCTCTCTCGTGCTGAGGTCTGGAAGAAATCCACAGGACTGCTGGTGATTTTGGTTGAGAACTTGAACCTGCTGTTGCAGACTCAGTTGTTCCTTCACCGGAACGCGCCGTCCCGCTTTTCCTTTGCTTTGCCTCCCGTTCCCGAGGGAACCCCACGCTCTGGCTCCCGCTCCATCGCCTGCGTGCTCTCCCTTGGCGCAGCCTCGGAGCTGCTGCGTGAAGTGAACAGGATTTTGTTGTTTACTGGAGCTTTTACTGGACAGTTTGCACCTTAGCACAGCGCAGACCTTCTGCAGACCGCGGCCAAACGCTGGTTGACTCCCTGCATCCATGGTGCAAGCGTTTAATTGTAGCTTTCAGGTTGTTCGTGTAGACTTGTCCTCTCAATAGACTGTCGAAGGCATTTGCAGCTCAGGAAGGATAACTCTAAAGGCAATGCTGTGGGCAAATTACCTTCTCTGGTCACCACTCTGGTCTTGGAGATACCTGTCGAAATGGAGTAGTAGGGCTGGAATGTTGGATTTTGGCCTTTCTTCTGAAGAAAAACCCTTCTTGTATCTTTAATTTCAGGATAGAATGGGAAAGACACAATTCCTACATGTAATGAACAGCGTCAAATCTGTATATATTGAAACTTTACAGGACTGTGTGGGTTGGGTGGGGAGGAGGGCGGGAGGGGGGTGTCCAGCGCTGGTACGAAGTAGTCACTTTAACATTGAAACCTCTGCCTCATTGAATTCAGGGTTTAATGTACTTGAAGCTCTGCGGTTCCTGATACAGCTTTTTATTTTGTTCGTTTTATTTATACATTCTTCTTTTTGTATCCTCCATTGAAAATGTCTTTTGGCTTCCCTCAAGTTCCTTTCTGCTCCCGCTGGACAGTGGCACACGTAAAGGGGGAGTTTTCAGGCTCGAGAGGCGGCAAGGTGGGGTGATGCCGTTCAGCTTTCGGGTTTCCCTCGGCTTTCCCCTACCGTTTACCTTTGTGTAGCAAAAACCCATTTGCACTTACGATACACTCCTCCACTTTGGATGTGTTCACAATGTTCTGAGTAGAAAAAAAAGGTAAAAAACCCTAAAAAAATAAGGTGTTTCCTGTTACGTTCGATTCCTGAGTGTCGAGCTCAGGTTTTATTACCCCGTGAGGGGCTGTCTCGCTGCGCTGTGGGGAGAGGGACGTGGAACCTCTGTGCTTTGCACAGCAGACTTCGTGTGGTTAATGTGAACTCCAAAAGGGAAATCATGTTTGAATTTGCCAAAGCCATCCGCTCCTTCACCGGCTCTGCTGTGGTTCTGGCTCCCGGTTACCAACGGGCCATAGGGAACCATTCCCGCTCCACCACCCGGTGTATCCTTCCTGGTGTCACTTCTCCTTCTCAACCCAAGGGTCTGTTGGGCGCAGGGCTGCTGCCGGGATCCGGCCCCGTTTGCACAACGCAGGTACGTGCAGGTCCCGTTCCCGTGCCCGTGTGCTCTCGAGCTGAGGATGCCCTTTGTAGAGTCGTTCTTTCTGTAGACCTTGTTTCTCTGTCCCAAACTTTGTAGATCCTGTGAAATGTTCTTTTAACGAAATCACTCGAGTCTTTAATAGCAAAAGCATCAATATTCACTGAAGTCGGTATCTTAAAGAGTTCTTGGGAGTCGACTAGAAGCTCTTGACACTAACGGAGTAGTGTTAACTTTCCCTGGCGATGTTCCACTGGGGCATTAACTGTATTATGACTTGATGTTGCCGCATAGACTTTGAGATATACGATATTTTGGGGGTTTTGTTGTTCGGCCTATGTTCTCCTGCATAGTGTGAAACCTGTAAAGCTTGGTTAACCCTGTACATAGGTAGCTGACTGTCAACTAGTTATAAGCGTACCTAGAATTGCCTGTAATATTTTAGCTTCTTCCTGAATGTGTGTGATGGTAGGAACCATATAATTTTTGTACATTATATTTACGGAGATGTTGCCTTTTTTTATTTTACAAATACTTTGGAATTCAGATGTGGTTTTTGCTTCCGTGAGGATTCATTTGGAAAGGTTTTTAAATGACATTCCACTGATCTGAACTTTTGCTTGAGGTTGACTTCAATAAATCGTTCTGAATGTTCCAACGACCAAAACGGCTTTTCCCTCCCTCTTGTCTTCGCGGGGCTGGGGGTGGGGGGGAGGAAGAACATGGGTTCACCCTGCTCCCGAGGGCGCCCAACTCCCCGCTTCGTGCCTATGGGAGCCGGTCCCCTAAAGGGGACGAGCGGT